>NC_080192.1:54002588-54302588 GCF_030028045.1 Hippopotamus amphibius kiboko | reverse complement strand
AACAGGCAAGTGTCACATATCTGTCACATCATGCCTGTGGCTGTCACCTATTTGTCTCAACACACATGTCAGTGTCACATGACATCTGTCACACCAAGAGTGTGATTGTCACCTCACATTTGTCATGTGCTTTATGGAGTGCCACATCATATCTGTCATCACACATGACAGTGTCATATCACATCAGGCACAAGCCCCTTGTGTGTCATCTCACATAGTCACAACCAGCATGTGGGTTTTCTCACACACTGCTTATGTGGGTCACATCACTGCTGTCACTGTGCCCTTGTGATTGTCACCTCCTCTGTGTCATCATGCACAACTGTCACATCATATCTGTCACATTGAGCCTGTGACTGTCATGCCATTTCTGTCTCAACACACATGGCAGTGTCACATGACATCTGTCACACCAAGACTGTGATTGTCACCTCACATTTGTCACATGCATTACAGAGTATCACACAGTATATGTCATTACACATGAGAATGTCACATAACTTCAGGCACAACCCAGGTGTGTATCAGCTCACCCTGTCACAATTGGCATGTGATTGTCACCACACATCTGTCACAAGCCTCTTATGATTGTCACATCACACCTGTCATAATGCCTGAGTGATTGTCACCTCATGTGTGTCATAACATGCAATTATCCAACAATGTCAGTCACATTGTGCCTGTTATTGGTCACACCATTTCTACTTCAACACATGTGGCAGTGTCACCTGACATATGTCACACCTCGAGTGTGATTGTCACCTCACATTTGTCACATGTGTTATGGAGTGTCACATCATATCTGTCACATTACACATGGGAGTGAAATATCACATGAGGCACAACCCACTTGTGTGTCACCTCACATGGTCACAACCCACATGTTATTGTCACCACACATCTGTCACACATGCTTATGTGGGTCATGTCAAATCTGTTACAATGCCCATGTGATTGTCACCTCATCTGTGTTATAATATGCAAGTGTCACATCATATCTCTCATATCATGCCTGTGATCATCACATCATTTCTGTCTCAACACACGTGGCAGTGTCACCTGATATCTGTCACACCCACAGTGTGATTGTCACCTCACACTTGTCACACGTCTTCTGGGAGTGTCACATCATCCCTGTCACATCTGACATGCGCATGTCACATCACATCAGTCAAAACCCATATGTATGTGATCTCAGATGGTCACAATCTGCATATGATTGTCACCACACACTGGTCACAAGCCACTTATGAGTCTCACATCACAACTGTCACAATGCTCAAGTGACTGTCACCTCACATGTGTCTTCACGCACAACTGTCACATCATACCTGTCACATTGCACATGTGATTGTCACATCACATCAGATCCAACCCAGTTGTGTGTCACCTCCCATTGTCACAATTGGCATATGATTGTCACCACACATCTGTCACACATACTTCTGTGTGTTACATCAAAACTGTTATAACACCCATGTGACTGTCACTTCTCCTATGTCAGAATGCACGTGTCACATCATAGCTGTCACATCGTGCCTGTGACTCTCGCATCATTTCTGTCTCAACACATGTGGCAGTGTCACCTGGCATCTGTCACACCCAGAGTGTGTTTGTCACCTCCCATTTGTCAGGTGCCTTACAAAGTGTCATGTTTCCCTGTCACATCACATATGGGACTGTCACGTCACATCCATCACCACCCATTTGTCACCTCATGTGTTCACCACTGGCATATGATTGTCACCACACATCTGTCACAAGCCTCTTATCAGTGTCATATCACAACTGTCACCACACCCATGTGGCCGTTACCTCACATGTGTCATAACATGAAAGCATTATATCGTATCTATCCCATCACACTTATGATTATCACGTCACTTCTGTCTCAGCCCATGTGGGTGTGTCATCTGACATCTGTCATACCCTGAGTGTGAGTGTCACATCACATGTGTCAAATGCCTTCCAGAGTGTCACATCATATCTGTCGCATCACATGTGAGAGTGTCATATCTCATCAGGTACAACCCACTTGTGTCACCTCACATGGTCACAACCAGCATGTGGTTGTCATCACACACCTGTCACACATTGCTTATGTGTGTCACATCACAACTGTCACAACACTCATGTGATTGTTACCTCAACATGTGTCTTAAGAGGCAAGTGTCACATCATAGCTATCACATCATGCCTGTGGCTCTCATATCATTTCTGTCTCAACACATGTGGCATTGTCCCCTGATACCTGTCACACTCAGAGTGGTATTGTGACCTCAATTTGTCAGAAGACTTCCAGAAGCATTACAGCATACCTGTCACTTCACATGTGCATGTCACATCATGTCCATCACAACCCACATGCATGTCAACTCAGAAGGTCACAATCAGCATACGATTGTCACCACTCATTTGTCCCAAGCCATTTATGATTGTCACATCACAACTGTCACAACGCTTCTGTGGTTGTCATCCCACATGTATCTTAACATGCAAATGCCCCATCATATGTGTCGCATTGCACCTGTGATTGTCATATCACATCTGTCTCAACACGCATGAGAGTGTCTCCTGACATGTGTCACACCCAGAGAGTGATTGTCACCTCATATAAGTCACATGCCATGCAGGAGTGTCACATCATACCTCTCATATCACACATGTGTGTGTCACATCAGATCAGTTCCAATCAACTTGTGTGTCACCTCACATTGTCACTTGCTTTACAGAGCATCGCATCATACCTGTCGTCACACATGAGAGTCATATCACATCAAGCACAAGCCATTTGTGTGTCACCTCACGTGATCACCACACATGTGTCACACATGCTTATGTGTGTCACATCAAAACTGTTACAAGGCCCATGTGATTGTCACATCACCTGTGTTGTAACACGCAAGTGCCATAACATATCAGTCACATCATGTCTGTTATTGTCACAGCATTTCTGCCTCAACAAATGTGGCAGTGTCATCTGACATCTGTTACACCCATAGTGTGTTACCTCACATTTGGCACATGCTTTACAGAGTGACACATCCTATCTGTCATCACACATGAGAGTGTCATATCACATCAGGCACAGCCCACTTGTGTGTCACCTCACATGGTCACAACTGGCATGTGATTGTCACCGCACATCTGTCACAAGCTGCTTATAACGGTCACATCACAACTGTCACAATGTTCATGTATTTGTCACCTCATGTGTCTTAATGCCCAAGGGTCACATCATACCTGTGTCATTGCACATGTGATTGTCACATCACATGGGTCTCAACACACTTGAGAGTGTCACCTGACTCCTGTGACACACAGAGTGTGATTGTCCCCTCATATTAGTCACATGCCTCCCAGGAGTGTCACATCACACCAGTCACATTGCACATGCGTGTGTCACATCGTAACAGTTCCTAATTCACTTGTGTGTCACCTCACATGGTCACAATTGGCATGTCAATGTCACCACACATCTGTCACAAGACTCATGATTGTCACATCACACCTGTCCCAATGCCTGTGTGATTGTCACCTCATGGGTGTCATAATGTGCAAGTGTCACAACATTTCAGTCCCATTGTGCCTGTTAGGGTCACACTATTTCTGTCTCGACACACATGGCAGTGTTACCTGACATCTGTCTCAACAAGAGTGTGATTAGCACATCACATTTGTCACATGACTTCTGGAGTGTCATGTCATATGTGTCCCATCACATGAGTGTGTCATAGCACATCAGGCACAACCCACTTGTGTGTCACCTCACATGGTCACAACCAGCAAGTGGTTGACACCACACAGCTGTCACACACCACTTATGTGTGTCCCATCCAAACTGTCACCATGCCCATGTGATGGTCACCTCATCTGTGTCATAACAGGCAAGTGTCACATATCTGTCACATCATGCCTGTGGCTGTCACCTATTTGTCTCAACACACATGTCAGTGTCACATGACATCTGTCACACCAAGAGTGTGATTGTCACCTCACATTTGTCATGTGCTTTATGGAGTGCCACATCATATCTGTCATCACACATGACAGTGTCATATCACATCAGGCACAAGCCCCTTGTGTGTCATCTCACATAGTCACAACCAGCATGTGGGTTTTCTCACACACTGCTTATGTGGGTCACATCACTGCTGTCACTGTGCCCTTGTGATTGTCACCTCCTCTGTGTCATCATGCACAACTGTCACATCATATCTGTCACATTGAGCCTGTGACTGTCATGCCATTTCTGTCTCAACACACATGGCAGTGTCACATGACATCTGTCACACCAAGACTGTGATTGTCACCTCACATTTGTCACATGCATTACAGAGTATCACACAGTATATGTCATTACACATGAGAATGTCACATAACTTCAGGCACAACCCACGTGTGTATCAGCTCACCCTGTCACAATTGGCATGTGATTGTCACCACACATCTGTCACAAGCCTCTTATGATTGTCACATCACACCTGTCATAATGCCTGAGTGATTGTCACCTCATGTGTGTCATAACATGCAATTATCCAAAAATGTCAGTCACATTGTGCCTGTTATTGGTCACACCATTTCTACTTCAACACATGTGGCAGTGTCACCTGACATATGTCACACCTCGAGTGTGATTGTCACCTCACATTTGTCACATGTGTTATGGAGTGTCACATCATATCTGTCACATTACACATGGGAGTGAAATATCACATGAGGCACAACCCACTTGTGTGTCACCTCACATGGTCACAACCCACATGTTATTGTCACCACACATCTGTCACACATGCTTATGTGGGTCACGTCAAATCTGTTACAATGCCCATGTGATGGTCACCTCATCTGTGTTATAATATGCAAGTGTCACATCATATCTCTCATATCATGCCTGTGATCATCACATCATTTCTGTCTCAACACACGTGGCAGTGTCACCTGATATCTGTCACACCCACAGTGTGATTGTCACCTCACACTTGTCACACGTCTTCTGGGAGTGTCACATCATCCCTGTCACCTCTGACATGTGCAGGTCACATCACATCAGTCAAAACCCATATGTATGTGATCTCAGATGGTCACAATCTGCATATGATTGTCACCACACACTAGTCACAAGCCACTTATGAGTCTCACATCACAACTGTCACAATGCTCAAGTGACTGTCACCTCACATGTGTCTTCACGCACAACTGTCACATCATACCTGTCACATTGCACATGTGATTGTCACATCACATCAGATCCAACCCAGTTGTGTGTCACCTCCCATTGTCACAATTGGCATATGATTGTCACCACACATCTGTCACACATACTTCTGTGTGTTACATCAAAACTGTTATAACACCCATGTGACTGTCACTTCTCCTATGTCAGAATGCACGTGTCACTTCATAGCTGTCACATCGTGCCTGTGACTCTCGCATCATTTCTGTCTCAACACATGTGGCAGTGTCACCTGGCATCTGTCACACCCAGAGTGTGTTTGTCACCTCCCATTTGTCAGGTGCCTTACAAAGTGTCATGTTTCCCTGTCACATCACATATGGGACTGTCACGTCACATCCATCACCACCCATTTGTCACCTCATGTGTTCACCACTGGCATATGATTGTCACCACACATCTGTCACAAGCCTCTTATCAGTGTCATATCACAACTGTCACCACACCCATGTGGCCGTTACCTCACATGTGTCATAACATGAAAGCATTATATCGTATCTATCCCATCACACTTATGATTATCACGTCACTTCTGTCTCAGCCCATGTGGGTGTGTCATCTGACATCTGTCATACCCTGAGTGTGAGTGTCACATCACATGTGTCAAATGCCTTCCAGAGTGTCACATCATATCTGTCGCATCACATGTGAGAGTGTCATATCTCATCAGGTACAACCCACTTGTGTCACCTCACATGGTCACAACCAGCATGTGGTTGTCATCACACACCTGTCACACATTGCTTATGTGTGTCACATCACAACTGTCACAACACTCATGTGATTGTTACCTCAACATGTGTCTTAAGAGGCAAGTGTCACATCATAGCTATCACATCATGCCTGTGGCTCTCATATCATTTCTGTCTCAACACATGTGGCATTGTCACCTGATACCTGTCACACTCAGAGTGGTATTGTGACCTCAATTTGTCAGAAGACTTCCAGAAGCATTACAGCATACCTGTCACTTCACATGTGCATGTCACATCATGTCCATCACAACCCACATGCATGTCAACTCAGAAGGTCACAATCAGCATACGATTGTCACCACTCATTTGTCCCAAGCCATTTATGATTGTCACATCACAACTGTCACAACGCTTCTGTGGTTGTCATCCCACATGTATCTTAACATGCAAATGCCCCATCATATGTGTCGCATTGCACCTGTGATTGTCATATCACATCTGTCTCAACACGCATGAGAGTGTCTCCTGACATGTGTCACACCCAGAGAGTGATTGTCACCTCATATAAGTCACATGCCATGCAGGAGTGTCACATCATACCTCTCATATCACACATGTGTGTGTCACATCAGATCAGTTCCAATCAACTTGTGTGTCACCTCACATTGTCACTTGCTTTACAGAGCATCGCATCATACCTGTCATCACACATGAGAGTCATATCACATCAAGCACAAGCCATTTGTGTGTCACCTCACGTGATCACCACACATGTGTCACACATGCTTATGTGTGTCACATCAAAACTGTTACAAGGCCCATGTGATTGTCACATCACCTGTGTTGTAACACGCAAGTGCCATAACATATCAGTCACATCATGTCTGTTATTGTCACAGCATTTCTGCCTCAACAAATGTGGCAGTGTCATCTGACATCTGTTACACCCATAGTGTGTTACCTCACATTTGGCACATGCTTTACAGAGTGACACATCCTATCTGTCATCACACATGAGAGTGTCATATCACATCAGGCACAGCCCACTTGTGTGTCACCTCACATGGTCACAACTGGCATGTGATTGTCACCGCACATCTGTCACAAGCTGCTTATGACGGTCACATCACAACTGTCACAATGTTCATGTATTTGTCACCTCATGTGTCTTAATGCCCAAGGGTCACATCATACCTGTGTCATTGCACATGTGATTGTCACATCACATGGGTCTCAACACACTTGAGAGTGTCACCTGACTCCTGTGACACACAGAGTGTGATTGTCCCCTCATATTAGTCACATGCCTCCCAGGAGTGTCACATCACACCAGTCACATTGCACATGCGTGTGTCACATCATAACAGTTCCAAATTCACTTGTGTGTCACCTCACATGGTCACAATTGGCATGTCAATGTCACCACACATCTGTCACAAGACTCATGATTGTCACATCACACCTGTCCCAATGCCTGTGTGATTGTCACCTCATGGGTGTCATAATGTGCAAGTGTCACAACATTTCAGTCCCATTGTGCCTGTTAGGGTCACACTATTTCTGTCTCGACACACATGGCAGTGTTACCTGACATCTGTCTCAACAAGAGTGTGATTAGCACATCACATTTGTCACATGACTTCTGGAGTGTCATGTCATATGTGTCCCATCACATGAGTGTGTCATAGCACATCAGGCACAACCCACTTGTGTGTCACCTCACATGGTCACAACCAGCAAGTGGTTGACACCACACAGCTGTCACACACCACTTATGTGTGTCCCATCCAAACTGTCACCATGCCCATGTGATGGTCACCTCATCTGTGTCATAACAGGCAAGTGTCACATATCTGTCACATCATGCCTGTGGCTGTCACCTATTTGTCTCAACACACATGTCAGTGTCACATGACATCTGTCACACCAAGAGTGTGATTGTCACCTCACATTTGTCATGTGCTTTATGGAGTGCCACATCATATCTGTCATCACACATGACAGTGTCATATCACATCAGGCACAAGCCCCTTGTGTGTCATCTCACATAGTCACAACCAGCATGTGGGTTTTCTCACACACTGCTTATGTGGGTCACATCACTGCTGTCACTGTGCCCTTGTGATTGTCACCTCCTCTGTGTCATCATGCACAACTGTCACATCATATCTGTCACATTGAGCCTGTGACTGTCATGCCATTTCTGTCTCAACACACATGGCAGTGTCACATGACATCTGTCACACCAAGACTGTGATTGTCACCTCACATTTGTCACATGCATTACAGAGTATCACACAGTATATGTCATTACACATGAGAATGTCACATAACTTCAGGCACAACCCACGTGTGTATCAGCTCACCCTGTCACAATTGGCATGTGATTGTCACCACACATCTGTCACAAGCCTCTTATGATTGTCACATCACACCTGTCATAATGCCTGAGTGATTGTCACCTCATGTGTGTCATAACATGCAATTATCCAACAATGTCAGTCACATTGTGCCTGTTATTGGTCACACCATTTCTACTTCAACACATGTGGCAGTGTCACCTGACATATGTCACACCTCGAGTGTGATTGTCACCTCACATTTGTCACATGTGTTATGGAGTGTCACATCATATCTGTCACATTACACATGGGAGTGAAATATCACATGAGGCACAACCCACTTGTGTGTCACCTCACATGGTCACAGCCCACATGTTATTGTCACCACACATCTGTCACACATGCTTATGTGGGTCACGTCAAATCTGTTACAATGCCCATGTGATTGTCACCTCATCTGTGTTATAATATGCAAGTGTCACATCATATCTCTCATATCATGCCTGTGATCATCACATCATTTCTGTCTCAACACACGTGGCAGTGTCACCTGATATCTGTCACACCCACAGTGTGATTGTCACCTCACACTTGTCACACGTCTTCTGGGAGTGTCACATCATCCCTGTCACATCTGACATGTGCATGTCACATCACATCAGTCAAAACCCATATGTATGTGATCTCAGATGGTCACAATCTGCATATGATTGTCACCACACACTGGTCACAAGCCACTTATGAGTCTCACATCACAACTGTCACAATGCTCAAGTGACTGTCACCTCACATGTGTCTTCACGCACAACTGTCACATCATACCTGTCACATTGCACATGTGATTGTCACATCACATCAGATCCAACCCAGTTGTGTGTCACCTCCCATTGTCACAATTGGCATATGATTGTCACCACACATCTGTCACACATACTTCTGTGTGTTACATCAAAACTGTTATAACACCCATGTGACTGTCACTTCTCCTATGTCAGAATGCACGTGTCACTTCATAGCTGTCACATCGTGCCTGTGACTCTCGCATCATTTCTGTCTCAACACATGTGGCAGTGTCACCTGGCATCTGTCACACCCAGAGTGTGTTTGTCACCTCCCATTTGTCAGGTGCCTTACAAAGTGTCATGTTTCCCTGTCACATCACATATGGGACTGTCACGTCACATCCATCACCACCCATTTGTCACCTCATGTGTTCACCACTGGCATATGATTGTCACCACACATCTGTCACAAGCCTCTTATCAGTGTCATATCACAACTGTCACCACACCCATGTGGCCGTTACCTCACATGTGTCATAACATGAAAGCATTATATCGTATCTATCCCATCACACTTATGATTATCACGTCACTTCTGTCTCAGCCCATGTGGGTGTGTCATCTGACATCTGTCATACCCTGAGTGTGAGTGTCACATCACATGTGTCAAATGCCTTCCAGAGTGTCACATCATATCTGTCGCATCACATGTGAGAGTGTCATATCTCATCAGGTACAACCCACTTGTGTCACCTCACATGGTCACAACCAGCATGTGGTTGTCATCACACACCTGTCACACATTGCTTATGTGTGTCACATCACAACTGTCACAACACTCATGTGATTGTTACCTCAACATGTGTCTTAAGAGGCAAGTGTCACATCATAGCTATCACATCATGCCTGTGGCTCTCATATCATTTCTGTCTCAACACATGTGGCATTGTCACCTGATACCTGTCACACTCAGAGTGGTATTGTGACCTCAATTTGTCAGAAGACTTCCAGAAGCATTACAGCATACCTGTCACTTCACATGTGCATGTCACATCATGTCCATCACAACCCACATGCATGTCAACTCAGAAGGTCACAATCAGCATACGATTGTCACCACTCATTTGTCCCAAGCCATTTATGATTGTCACATCACAACTGTCACAACGCTTCTGTGGTTGTCATCCCACATGTATCTTAACATGCAAATGCCCCATCATATGTGTCGCATTGCACCTGTGATTGTCATATCACATCTGTCTCAACACGCATGAGAGTGTCTCCTGACATGTGTCACACCCAGAGAGTGATTGTCACCTCATATAAGTCACATGCCATGCAGGAGTGTCACATCATACCTCTCATATCACACATGTGTGTGTCACATCAGATCAGTTCCAATCAACTTGTGTGTCACCTCACATTGTCACTTGCTTTACAGAGCATCGCATCATACCTGTCGTCACACATGAGAGTCATATCACATCAAGCACAAGCCATTTGTGTGTCACCTCACGTGATCACCACACATGTGTCACACATGCTTATGTGTGTCACATCAAAACTGTTACAAGGCCCATGTGATTGTCACATCACCTGTGTTGTAACACGCAAGTGCCATAACATATCAGTCACATCATGTCTGTTATTGTCACAGCATTTCTGCCTCAACAAATGTGGCAGTGTCATCTGACATCTGTTACACCCATAGTGTGTTACCTCACATTTGGCACATGCTTTACAGAGTGACACATCCTATCTGTCATCACACATGAGAGTGTCATATCACATCAGGCACAGCCCACTTGTGTGTCACCTCACATGGTCACAACTGGCATGTGATTGTCACCGCACATCTGTCACAAGCTGCTTATGACGGTCACATCACAACTGTCACAATGTTCATGTATTTGTCACCTCATGTGTCTTAATGCCCAAGGGTCACATCATACCTGTGTCATTGCACATGTGATTGTCACATCACATGGGTCTCAACACACTTGAGAGTGTCACCTGACTCCTGTGACACACAGAGTGTGATTGTCCCCTCATATTAGTCACATGCCTCCCAGGAGTGTCACATCACACCAGTCACATTGCACATGCGTGTGTCACACCGTAACAGTTCCTAATTCACTTGTGTGTCACCTCACATGGTCACAATTGGCATGTCAATGTCACCACACATCTGTCACAAGACTCATGATTGTCACATCACACCTGTCCCAATGCCTGTGTGATTGTCACCTCATGGGTGTCATAATGTGCAAGTGTCACAACATTTCAGTCCCATTGTGCCTGTTAGGGTCACACTATTTCTGTCTCGACACACATGGCAGTGTTACCTGACATCTGTCTCAACAAGAGTGTGATTAGCACATCACATTTGTCACATGACTTCTGGAGTGTCATGTCATATGTGTCCCATCACATGAGTGTGTCATAGCACATCAGGCACAACCCACTTGTGTGTCACCTCACATGGTCACAACCAGCAAGTGGTTGACACCACACAGCTGTCACACACCACTTATGTGTGTCCCATCCAAACTGTCACCATGCCCATGTGATGGTCACCTCATCTGTGTCATAACAGGCAAGTGTCACATATCTGTCACATCATGCCTGTGGCTGTCACCTATTTGTCTCAACACACATGTCAGTGTCACATGACATCTGTCACACCAAGAGTGTGATTGTCACCTCACATTTGTCATGTGCTTTATGGAGTGCCACATCATATCTGTCATCACACATGACAGTGTCATATCACATCAGGCACAAGCCCCTTGTGTGTCATCTCACATAGTCACAACCAGCATGTGGGTTTTCTCACACACTGCTTATGTGGGTCACATCACTGCTGTCACTGTGCCCTTGTGATTGTCACCTCCTCTGTGTCATCATGCACAACTGTCACATCATATCTGTCACATTGAGCCTGTGACTGTCATGCCATTTCTGTCTCAACACACATGGCAGTGTCACATGACATCTGTCACACCAAGACTGTGATTGTCACCTCACATTTGTCACATGCATTACAGAGTATCACACAGTATATGTCATTACACATGAGAATGTCACATAACTTCAGGCACAACCCAGGTGTGTATCAGCTCACCCTGTCACAATTGGCATGTGATTGTCACCACACATCTGTCACAAGCCTCTTATGATTGTCACATCACACCTGTCATAATGCCTGAGTGATTGTCACCTCATGTGTGTCATAACATGCAATTATCCAACAATGTCAGTCACATTGTGCCTGTTATTGGTCACACCATTTCTACTTCAACACATGTGGCAGTGTCACCTGACATATGTCACACCTCGAGTGTGATTGTCACCTCACATTTGTCACATGTGTTATGGAGTGTCACATCATATCTGTCACATTACACATGGGAGTGAAATATCACATGAGGCACAACCCACTTGTGTGTCACCTCACATGGTCACAACCCACATGTTATTGTCACCACACATCTGTCACACATGCTTATGTGGGTCACGTCAAATCTGTTACAATGCCCATGTGATTGTCACCTCATCTGTGTTATAATATGCAAGTGTCACATCATATCTCTCATATCATGCCTGTGATCATCACATCATTTCTGTCTCAACACACGTGGCAGTGTCACCTGATATCTGTCACACCCACAGTGTGATTGTCACCTCACACTTGTCACACGTCTTCTGGGAGTGTCACATCATCCCTGTCACATCTGACATGTGCATGTCACATCACATCAGTCAAAACCCATATGTATGTGATCTCAGATGGTCACAATCTGCATATGATTGTCACCACACACTGGTCACAAGCCACTTATGAGTCTCACATCACAACTGTCACAATGCTCAAGTGACTGTCACCTCACATGTGTCTTCACGCACAACTGTCACATCATACCTGTCACATTGCACATGTGATTGTCACATCACATCAGATCCAACCCAGTTGTGTGTCACCTCCCATTGTCACAATTGGCATATGATTGTCACCACACATCTGTCACACATACTTCTGTGTGTTACATCAAAACTGTTATAACACCCATGTGACTGTCACTTCTCCTATGTCAGAATGCACGTGTCACATCATAGCTGTCACATCGTGCCTGTGACTCTCGCATCATTTCTGTCTCAACACATGTGGCAGTGTCACCTGGCATCTGTCACACCCAGAGTGTGTTTGTCACCTCCCATTTGTCAGGTGCCTTACAAAGTGTCATGTTTCCCTGTCACATCACATATGGGACTGTCACGTCACATCCATCACCACCCATTTGTCACCTCATGTGTTCACCACTGGCATATGATTGTCACCACACATCTGTCACAAGCCTCTTATCAGTGTCATATCACAACTGTCACCACACCCATGTGGCCGTTACCTCACATGTGTCATAACATGAAAGCATTATATCGTATCTATCCCATCACACTTATGATTATCACGTCACTTCTGTCTCAGCCCATGTGGGTGTGTCATCTGACATCTGTCATACCCTGAGTGTGAGTGTCACATCACATGTGTCAAATGCCTTCCAGAGTGTCACATCATATCTGTCGCATCACATGAGAGAGTGTCATATCTCATCAGGTACAACCCACTTGTGTCACCTCACATGGTCACAACCAGCATGTGGTTGTCATCACACACCTGTCACACATTGCTTATGTGTGTCACATCACAACTGTCACAACACTCATGTGATTGTTACCTCAACATGTGTCTTAAGAGGCAAGTGTCACATCATAGCTATCACATCATGCCTGTGGCTCTCATATCATTTCTGTCTCAACACATGTGGCATTGTCACCTGATACCTGTCACACTCAGAGTGGTATTGTGACCTCAATTTGTCAGAAGACTTCCAGAAGCATTACAGCATACCTGTCACTTCACATGTGCATGTCACATCATGTCCATCACAACCCACATGCATGTCAACTCAGAAGGTCACAATCAGCATACGATTGTCACCACTCATTTGTCCCAAGCCATTTATGATTGTCACATCACAACTGTCACAACGCTTCTGTGGTTGTCATCCCACATGTATCTTAACATGCAAATGCCCCATCATATGTGTCGCATTGCACCTGTGATTGTCATATCACATCTGTCTCAACACGCATGAGAGTGTCTCCTGACATGTGTCACACCCAGAGAGTGATTGTCACCTCATATAAGTCACATGCCATGCAGGAGTGTCACATCATGCCTCTCATATCACACATGTGTGTGTCACATCAGATCAGTTCCAATCAACTTGTGTGTCACCTCACATTGTCACTTGCTTTACAGAGCATCGCATCATACCTGTTGTCACACATGAGAGTCATATCACATCAAGCACAAGCCATTTGTGTGTCACCTCACGTGATCACCACACATGTGTCACACATGCTTATGTGTGTCACATCAAAACTGTTACAAGGCCCATGTGATTGTCACATCTCCTGTGTTGTAACACGCAAGTGCCATAACATATCAGTCACATCATGTCTGTTATTGTCACAGCATTTCTGCCTCAACAAATGTGGCAGTGTCATCTGACATCTGTTACACCCATAGTGTGTTACCTCACATTTGGCACATGCTTTACAGAGTGACACATCCTATCTGTCATCACACATGAGAGTGTCATATCACATCAGGCACAGCCCACTTGTGTGTCACCTCACATGGTCACAACTGGCATGTGATTGTCACCGCACATCTGTCACAAGCTGCTTATGACGGTCACATCACAACTGTCACAATGTTCATGTATTTGTCACCTCATGTGTCTTAATGCCCAAGGGTCACATCATACCTGTGTCATTGCACATGTGATTGTCACATCACATGGGTCTCAACACACTTGAGAGTGTCACCTGACTCCTGTGACACACAGAGTGTGATTGTCCCCTCATATTAGTCACATGCCTCCCAGGAGTGTCACATCACACCAGTCACATTGCACATGCATGTGTCACATCGTAACAGTTCCAAATTCACTTGTGTGTCACCTCACATGGTCACAATTGGCATGTCAATGTCACCACACATCTGTCACAAGACTCATGATTGTCACATCACACCTGTCCCAATGCCTGTGTGATTGTCACCTCATGGGTGTCATAATGTGCAAGTGTCACAACATTTCAGTCACATTGTGCCTGTTAGGGTCACACTATTTCTGTCTCGACACACATGGCAGTGTTACCTGACATCTGTCTCAACAAGAGTGTGATTAGCACATCACATTTGTCACATGACTTCTGGAGTGTCATGTCATATGTGTCCCATCACATGAGTGTGTCATAGCACATCAGGCACAACCCACTTGTGTGTCACCTCACATGGTCACAACCAGCAAGTGGTTGACACCACACAGCTGTCACACACCACTTATGTGTGTCCCATCCAAACTGTCACCATGCCCATGTGATGGTCACCTCATCTGTGTCATAACAGGCAAGTGTCACATATCTGTCACATCATGCCTGTGGCTGTCACCTATTTGTCTCAACACACATGTCAGTGTCACATGACATCTGTCACACCAAGAGTGTGATTGTCACCTCACATTTGTCATGTGCTTTATGGAGTGCCACATCATATCTGTCATCACACATGACAGTGTCATATCACATCAGGCACAAGCCCCTTGTGTGTCATCTCACATAGTCACAACCAGCATGTGGGTTTTCTCACACACTGCTTATGTGGGTCACATCACTGCTGTCACTGTGCCCTTGTGATTGTCACCTCCTCTGTGTCATCATGCACAACTGTCACATCATATCTGTCACATTGAGCCTGTGACTGTCATGCCATTTCTGTCTCAACACACATGGCAGTGTCACATGACATCTGTCACACCAAGACTGTGATTGTCACCTCACATTTGTCACATGCATTACAGAGTATCACACAGTATATGTCATTACACATGAGAATGTCACATAACTTCAGGCACAACCCAGGTGTGTATCAGCTCACCCTGTCACAATTGGCATGTGATTGTCACCACACATCTGTCACAAGCCTCTTATGATTGTCACATCACACCTGTCATAATGCCTGAGTGATTGTCACCTCATGTGTGTCATAACATGCAATTATCCAAAAATGTCAGTCACATTGTGCCTGTTATTGGTCACACCATTTCTACTTCAACACATGTGGCAGTGTCACCTGACATATGTCACACCTCGAGTGTGATTGTCACCTCACATTTGTCACATGTGTTATGGAGTGTCACATCATATCTGTCACATTACACATGGGAGTGAAATATCACATGAGGCACAACCCACTTGTGTGTCACCTCACATGGTCACAACCCACATGTTATTGTCACCACACATCTGTCACACATGCTTATGTGGGTCACGTCAAATCTGTTACAATGCCCATGTGATTGTCACCTCATCTGTGTTATAATATGCAAGTGTCACATCATATCTCTCATATCATGCCTGTGATCATCACATCATTTCTGTCTCAACACACGTGGCAGTGTCACCTGATATCTGTCACACCCACAGTGTGATTGTCACCTCACACTTGTCACACGTCTTCTGGGAGTGTCACATCATCCCTGTCACATCTGACATGTGCATGTCACATCACATCAGTCAAAACCCATATGTATGTGATCTCAGATGGTCACAATCTGCATATGATTGTCACCACACACTGGTCACAAGCCACTTATGAGTCTCACATCACAACTGTCACAATGCTCAAGTGACTGTCACCTCACATGTGTCTTCACGCACAACTGTCACATCATACCTGTCACATTGCACATGTGATTGTCACATCACATCAGATCCAACCCAGTTGTGTGTCACCTCCCATTGTCACAATTGGCATATGATTGTCACCACACATCTGTCACACATACTTCTGTGTGTTACATCAAAACTGTTATAACACCCATGTGACTGTCACTTCTCCTATGTCAGAATGCACGTGTCACATCATAGCTGTCACATCGTGCCTGTGACTCTCGCATCATTTCTGTCTCAACACATGTGGCAGTGTCACCTGGCATCTGTCACACCCAGAGTGTGTTTGTCACCTCCCATTTGTCAGGTGCCTTACAAAGTGTCATGTTTCCCTGTCACATCACATATGGGACTGTCACGTCACATCCATCACCACCCATTTGTCACCTCATGTGTTCACCACTGGCATATGATTGTCACCACACATCTGTCACAAGCCTCTTATCAGTGTCATATCACAACTGTCACCACACCCATGTGGCCGTTACCTCACATGTGTCATAACATGAAAGCATTATATCGTATCTATCCCATCACACTTATGATTATCACGTCACTTCTGTCTCAGCCCATGTGGGTGTGTCATCTGACATCTGTCATACCCTGAGTGTGAGTGTCACATCACATGTGTCAAATGCCTTCCAGAGTGTCACATCATATCTGTCGCATCACATGAGAGAGTGTCATATCTCATCAGGTACAACCCACTTGTGTCACCTCACATGGTCACAACCAGCATGTGGTTGTCATCACACACCTGTCACACATTGCTTATGTGTGTCACATCACAACTGTCACAACACTCATGTGATTGTTACCTCACCATGTGTCTTAAGAGGCAAGTGTCACATCATAGCTATCACATCATGCCTGTGGCTCTCATATCATTTCTGTCTCAACACATGTGGCATTGTCACCTGATACCTGTCACACTCAGAGTGTTATTGTGACCTCAATTTGTCAGAAGACTTCCAGAAGCATTACAGCATACCTGTCACTTCACATGTGCATGTCACATCATGTCCATCACAACCCACATGCATGTCAACTCAGAAGGTCACAATCAGCATACGATTGTCACCACTCATTTGTCCCAAGCCATTTATGATTGTCACATCACAACTGTCACAACGCTTCTGTGGTTGTCATCCCACATGTATCTTAACATGCAAATGCCCCATCATATGTGTCGCATTGCACCTGTGATTGTCATATCACATCTGTCTCAACACGCATGAGAGTGTCTCCTGACATGTGTCACACCCAGAGAGTGATTGTCACCTCATATAAGTCACATGCCATGCAGGAGTGTCACATCATACCTCTCATATCACACATGTGTGTGTCACATCAGATCAGTTCCAATCAACTTGTGTGTCACCTCACATTGTCACTTGCTTTACAGAGCATCGCATCATACCTGTTGTCACACATGAGAGTCATATCACATCAAGCACAAGCCATTTGTGTGTCACCTCACGTGATCACCACACATGTGTCACACATGCTTATGTGTGTCACATCAAAACTGTTACAAGGCCCATGTGATTGTCACATCTCCTGTGTTGTAACACGCAAGTGCCATAACATATCAGTCACATCATGTCTGTTATTGTCACAGCATTTCTGCCTCAACAAATGTGGCAGTGTCATCTGACATCTGTTACACCCATAGTGTGTTACCTCACATTTGGCACATGCTTTACAGAGTGACACATCCTATCTGTCATCACACATGAGAGTGTCATATCACATCAGGCACAGCCCACTTGTGTGTCACCTCACATGGTCACAACTGGCATGTGATTGTCACCGCACATCTGTCACAAGCTGCTTATGACGGTCACATCACAACTGTCACAATGTTCATGTATTTGTCACCTCATGTGTCTTAATGCCCAAGGGTCACATCATACCTGTGTCATTGCACATGTGATTGTCACATCACATGGGTCTCAACACACTTGAGAGTGTCACCTGACTCCTGTGACACACAGAGTGTGATTGTCCCCTCATATTAGTCACATGCCTCCCAGGAGTGTCACATCACACCAGTCACATTGCACATGCGTGTGTCACATCGTAACAGTTCCAAATTCACTTGTGTGTCACCTCACATGGTCACAATTGGCATGTCAATGTCACCACACATCTGTCACAAGACTCATGATTGTCACATCACACCTGTCCCAATGCCTGTGTGATTGTCACCTCATGGGTGTCATAATGTGCAAGTGTCACAACATTTCAGTCCCATTGTGCCTGTTAGGGTCACACTATTTCTGTCTCGACACACATGGCAGTGTTACCTGACATCTGTCTCAACAAGAGTGTGATTAGCACATCACATTTGTCACATGACTTCTGGAGTGTCATGTCATATGTGTCCCATCACATGAGTGTGTCATAGCACATCAGGCACAACCCACTTGTGTGTCACCTCACATGGTCACAACCAGCAAGTGGTTGACACCACACAGCTGTCACACACCACTTATGTGTGTCCCATCCAAACTGTCACCATGCCCATGTGATGGTCACCTCATCTGTGTCATAACAGGCAAGTGTCACATATCTGTCACATCATGCCTGTGGCTGTCACCTATTTGTCTCAACACACATGTCAGTGTCACATGACATCTGTCACACCAAGAGTGTGATTGTCACCTCACATTTGTCATGTGCTTTATGGAGTGCCACATCATATCTGTCATCACACATGACAGTGTCATATCACATCAGGCACAAGCCCCTTGTGTGTCATCTCACATAGTCACAACCAGCATGTGGGTTTTCTCACACACTGCTTATGTGGGTCACATCACTGCTGTCACTGTGCCCTTGTGATTGTCACCTCCTCTGTGTCATCATGCACAACTGTCACATCATATCTGTCACATTGAGCCTGTGACTGTCATGCCATTTCTGTCTCAACACACATGGCAGTGTCACATGACATCTGTCACACCAAGACTGTGATTGTCACCTCACATTTGTCACATGCATTACAGAGTATCACACAGTATATGTCATTACACATGAGAATGTCACATAACTTCAGGCACAACCCAGGTGTGTATCAGCTCACCCTGTCACAATTGGCATGTGATTGTCACCACACATCTGTCACAAGCCTCTTATGATTGTCACATCACACCTGTCATAATGCCTGAGTGATTGTCACCTCATGTGTGTCATAACATGCAATTATCCAACAATGTCAGTCACATTGTGCCTGTTATTGGTCACACCATTTCTACTTCAACACATGTGGCAGTGTCACCTGACATATGTCACACCTCGAGTGTGATTGTCACCTCACATTTGTCACATGTGTTATGGAGTGTCACATCATATCTGTCACATTACACATGGGAGTGAAATATCACATGAGGCACAACCCACTTGTGTGTCACCTCACATGGTCACAACCCACATGTTATTGTCACCACACATCTGTCACACATGCTTATGTGGGTCACGTCAAATCTGTTACAATGCCCATGTGATTGTCACCTCATCTGTGTTATAATATGCAAGTGTCACATCATATCTCTCATATCATGCCTGTGATCATCACATCATTTCTGTCTCAACACACGTGGCAGTGTCACCTGATATCTGTCACACCCACAGTGTGATTGTCACCTCACACTTGTCACACGTCTTCTGGGAGTGTCACATCATCCCTTTCACCTCTGACATGTGCATGTCACATCACATCAGTCAAAACCCATATGTATGTGATCTCAGATGGTCACAATCTGCATATGATTGTCACCACACACTGGTCACAAGCCACTTATGAGTCTCACATCACAACTGTCACAATGCTCAAGTGACTGTCACCTCACATGTGTCTTCACGCACAACTGTCACATCATACCTGTCACATTGCACATGTGATTGTCACATCACATCAGATCCAACCCAGTTGTGTGTCACCTCCCATTGTCACAATTGGCATATGATTGTCACCACACATCTGTCACACATACTTCTGTGTGTTACATCAAAACTGTTATAACACCCATGTGACTGTCACTTCTCCTATGTCAGAATGCACGTGTCACATCATAGCTGTCACATCGTGCCTGTGACTCTCGCATCATTTCTGTCTCAACACATGTGGCAGTGTCACCTGGCATCTGTCACACCCAGAGTGTGTTTGTCACCTCCCATTTGTCAGGTGCCTTACAAAGTGTCATGTTTCCCTGTCACATCACATATGGGACTGTCACGTCACATCCATCACCACCCATTTGTCACCTCATGTGTTCACCACTGGCATATGATTGTCACCACACATCTGTCACAAGCCTCTTATCAGTGTCATATCACAACTGTCACCACACCCATGTGGCCGTTACCTCACATGTGTCATAACATGAAAGCATTATATCGTATCTATCCCATCACACTTATGATTATCACGTCACTTCTGTCTCAGCCCATGTGGGTGTGTCATCTGACATCTGTCATACCCTGAGTGTGAGTGTCACATCACATGTGTCAAATGCCTTCCAGAGTGTCACATCATATCTGTCGCATCACATGTGAGAGTGTCATATCTCATCAGGTACAACCCACTTGTGTCACCTCACATGGTCACAACCAGCATGTGGTTGTCATCACACACCTGTCACACATTGCTTATGTGTGTCACATCACAACTGTCACAACACTCATGTGATTGTTACCTCAACATGTGTCTTAACAGGCAAGTGTCACATCATAGCTATCACATCATGCCTGTGGCTCTCATATCATTTCTGTCTCAACACATGTGGCATTGTCACCTGATACCTGTCACACTCAGAGTGGTATTGTGACCTCAATTTGTCAGAAGACTTCCAGAAGCATTACAGCATACCTGTCACTTCACATGTGCATGTCACATCATGTCCATCACAACCCACATGCATGTCAACTCAGAAGGTCACAATCAGCATACGATTGTCACCACTCATTTGTCCCAAGCCATTTATGATTGTCACATCACAACTGTCACAACGCTTCTGTGGTTGTCATCCCACATGTATCTTAACATGCAAATGCCCCATCATATGTGTCGCATTGCACCTGTGATTGTCATATCACATCTGTCTCAACACGCATGAGAGTGTCTCCTGACATGTGTCACACCCAGAGAGTGATTGTCACCTCATATAAGTCACATGCCATGCAGGAGTGTCACATCATACCTCTCATATCACACATGTGTGTGTCACATCAGATCAGTTCCAATCAACTTGTGTGTCACCTCACATTGTCACTTGCTTTACAGAGCATCGCATCATACCTGTCGTCACACATGAGAGTCATATCACATCAAGCACAAGCCATTTGTGTGTCACCTCACGTGATCACCACACATGTGTCACACATGCTTATGTGTGTCACATCAAAACTGTTACAAGGCCCATGTGATTGTCACATCACCTGTGTTGTAACACGCAAGTGCCATAACATATCAGTCACATCATGTCTGTTATTGTCACAGCATTTCTGCCTCAACAAATGTGGCAGTGTCATCTGACATCTGTTACACCCATAGTGTGTTACCTCACATTTGGCACATGCTTTACAGAGTGACACATCCTATCTGTCATCACACATGAGAGTGTCATATCACATCAGGCACAGCCCACTTGTGTGTCACCTCACATGGTCACAACTGGCATGTGATTGTCACCGCACATCTGTCACAAGCTGCTTATAACGGTCACATCACAACTGTCACAATGTTCATGTATTTGTCACCTCATGTGTCTTAATGCCCAAGGGTCACATCATACCTGTGTCATTGCACATGTGATTGTCACATCACATGGGTCTCAACACACTTGAGAGTGTCACCTGACTCCTGTGACACACAGAGTGTGATTGTCCCCTCATATTAGTCACATGCCTCCCAGGAGTGTCACATCACACCAGTCACATTGTACATGCGTGTGTCACACCGTAACAGTTCCAAATTCACTTGTGTGTCACCTCACATGGTCACAATTGGCATGTCAATGTCAACACATCATCTGTCACAAGACTCATGATTGTCACATCACACCTGTCCCAATGCCTGTGTGATTGTCACCTCATGGGTGTCATAATGTGCAAGTGTCACAACATTTCAGTCCCATTGTGCCTGTTAGGGTCACACTATTTCTGTCTCGACACACATGGCAGTGTTACCTGACATCTGTCTCAACAAGAGTGTGATTAGCACATCACATTTGTCACATGACTTCTGGAGTGTCATGTCATATGTGTCCCATCACATGAGTGTGTCATAGCACATCAGGCACAACCCACTTGTGTGTCACCTCACATGGTCACAACCAGCAAGTGGTTGACACCACACAGCTGTCACACACCACTTATGTGTGTCCCATCCAAACTGTCACCATGCCCATGTGATGGTCACCTCATCTGTGTCATAACAGGCAAGTGTCACATATCTGTCACATCATGCCTGTGGCTGTCACCTATTTGTCTCAACACACATGTCAGTGTCACATGACATCTGTCACACCAAGAGTGTGATTGTCACCTCACATTTGTCATGTGCTTTATGGAGTGCCACATCATATCTGTCATCACACATGACAGTGTCATATCACATCAGGCACAAGCCCCTTGTGTGTCATCTCACATAGTCACAACCAGCATGTGGGTTTTCTCACACACTGCTTATGTGGGTCACATCACTGCTGTCACTGTGCCCTTGTGATTGTCACCTCCTCTGTGTCATCATGCACAACTGTCACATCATATCTGTCACATTGAGCCTGTGACTGTCATGCCATTTCTGTCTCAACACACATGGCAGTGTCACATGACATCTGTCACACCAAGACTGTGATTGTCACCTCACATTTGTCACATGCATTACAGAGTATCACACAGTATATGTCATTACACATGAGAATGTCACATAACTTCAGGCACAACCCAGGTGTGTATCAGCTCACCCTGTCACAATTGGCATGTGATTGTCACCACACATCTGTCACAAGCCTCTTATGATTGTCACATCACACCTGTCATAATGCCTGAGTGATTGTCACCTCATGTGTGTCATAACATGCAATTATCCAAAAATGTCAGTCACATTGTGCCTGTTATTGGTCACACCATTTCTACTTCAACACATGTGGCAGTGTCACCTGACATATGTCACACCTCGAGTGTGATTGTCACCTCACATTTGTCACATGTGTTATGGAGTGTCACATCATATCTGTCACATTACACATGGGAGTGAAATATCACATGAGGCACAACCCACTTGTGTGTCACCTCACATGGTCACAACCCACATGTTATTGTCACCACACATCTGTCACACATGCTTATGTGGGTCACGTCAAATCTGTTACAATGCCCATGTGATTGTCACCTCATCTGTGTTATAATATGCAAGTGTCACATCATATCTCTCATATCATGCCTGTGATCATCACATCATTTCTGTCTCAACACACGTGGCAGTGTCACCTGATATCTGTCACACCCACAGTGTGATTGTCACCTCACACTTGTCACACGTCTTCTGGGAGTGTCACATCATCCCTGTCACATCTGACATGTGCATGTCACATCACATCAGTCAAAACCCATATGTATGTGATCTCAGATGGTCACAATCTGCATATGATTGTCACCACACACTGGTCACAAGCCACTTATGAGTCTCACATCACAACTGTCACAATGCTCAAGTGACTGTCACCTCACATGTGTCTTCACGCACAACTGTCACATCATACCTGTCACATTGCACATGTGATTGTCACATCACATCAGATCCAACCCAGTTGTGTGTCACCTCCCATTGTCACAATTGGCATATGATTGTCACCACACATCTGTCACACATACTTCTGTGTGTTACATCAAAACTGTTATAACACCCATGTGACTGTCACTTCTCCTATGTCAGAATGCACGTGTCACTTCATAGCTGTCACATCGTGCCTGTGACTCTCGCATCATTTCTGTCTCAACACATGTGGCAGTGTCACCTGGCATCTGTCACACCCAGAGTGTGTTTGTCACCTCCCATTTGTCAGGTGCCTTACAAAGTGTCATGTTTCCCTGTCACATCACATATGGGACTGTCACGTCACATCCATCACCACCCATTTGTCACCTCATGTGTTCACCACTGGCATATGATTGTCACCACACATCTGTCACAAGCCTCTTATCAGTGTCATATCACAACTGTCACCACACCCATGTGGCCGTTACCTCACATGTGTCATAACATGAAAGCATTATATCGTATCTATCCCATCACACTTATGATTATCACGTCACTTCTGTCTCAGCCCATGTGGGTGTGTCATCTGACATCTGTCATACCCTGAGTGTGAGTGTCACATCACATGTGTCAAATGCCTTCCAGAGTGTCACATCATATCTGTCGCATCACATGTGAGAGTGTCATATCTCATCAGGTACAACCCACTTGTGTCACCTCACATGGTCACAACCAGCATGTGGTTGTCATCACACACCTGTCACACATTGCTTATGTGTGTCACATCACAACTGTCACAACACTCATGTGATTGTTACCTCAACATGTGTCTTAACAGGCAAGTGTCACATCATAGCTATCACATCATGCCTGTGGCTCTCATATCATTTCTGTCTCAACACATGTGGCATTGTCACCTGATACCTGTCACACTCAGAGTGGTATTGTGACCTCAATTTGTCAGAAGACTTCCAGAAGCATTACAGCATACCTGTCACTTCACATGTGCATGTCACATCATGTCCATCACAACCCACATGCATGTCAACTCAGAAGGTCACAATCAGCATACGATTGTCACCACTCATTTGTCCCAAGCCATTTATGATTGTCACATCACAACTGTCACAACGCTTCTGTGGTTGTCATCCCACATGTATCTTAACATGCAAATGCCCCATCATATGTGTCGCATTGCACCTGTGATTGTCATATCACATCTGTCTCAACACGCATGAGAGTGTCTCCTGACATGTGTCACACCCAGAGAGTGATTGTCACCTCATATAAGTCACATGCCATGCAGGAGTGTCACATCATACCTCTCATATCACACATGTGTGTGTCACATCAGATCAGTTCCAATCAACTTGTGTGTCACCTCACATTGTCACTTGCTTTACAGAGCATCGCATCATACCTGTCGTCACACATGAGAGTCATATCACATCAAGCACAAGCCATTTGTGTGTCACCTCACGTGATCACCACACATGTGTCACACATGCTTATGTGTGTCACATCAAAACTGTTACAAGGCCCATGTGATTGTCACATCACCTGTGTTGTAACACGCAAGTGCCATAACATATCAGTCACATCATGTCTGTTATTGTCACAGCATTTCTGCCTCAACAAATGTGGCAGTGTCATCTGACATCTGTTACACCCATAGTGTGTTACCTCACATTTGGCACATGCTTTACAGAGTGACACATCCTATCTGTCATCACACATGAGAGTGTCATATCACATCAGGCACAGCCCACTTGTGTGTCACCTCACATGGTCACAACTGGCATGTGATTGTCACCGCACATCTGTCACAAGCTGCTTATAACGGTCACATCACAACTGTCACAATGTTCATGTATTTGTCACCTCATGTGTCTTAATGCCCAAGGGTCACATCATACCTGTGTCATTGCACATGTGATTGTCACATCACATGGGTCTCAACACACTTGAGAGTGTCACCTGACTCCTGTGACACACAGAGTGTGATTGTCACCTCATATTAGTCACATGCCTCCCAGGAGTGTCACATCACACCAGTCACATTGCACATGCGTGTGTCACACCGTAACAGTTCCTAATTCACTTGTGTGTCACCTCACATGGTCACAATTGGCATGTCAATGTCACCACACATCTGTCACAAGACTCATGATTGTCACATCACACCTGTCCCAATGCCTGTGTGATTGTCACCTCATGGGTGTCATAATGTGCAAGTGTCACAACATTTCAGTCCCATTGTGCCTGTTAGGGTCACACTATTTCTGTCTCGACACACATGGCAGTGTTACCTGACATCTGTCTCAACAAGAGTGTGATTAGCACATCACATTTGTCACATGACTTCTGGAGTGTCATGTCATATGTGTCCCATCACATGAGTGTGTCATAGCACATCAGGCACAACCCACTTGTGTGTCACCTCACATGGTCACAACCAGCAAGTGGTTGACACCACACAGCTGTCACACACCACTTATGTGTGTCACATCCAAACTGTCACCATGCCCATGTGATGGTCACCTCATCTGTGTCATAACAGGCAAGTGTCACATATCTGTCACATCATGCCTGTGGCTGTCACCTATTTGTCTCAACACACATGTCAGTGTCACATGACATCTGTCACACCAAGAGTGTGATTGTCACCTCACATTTGTCATGTGCTTTATGGAGTGCCACATCATATCTGTCATCACACATGACAGTGTCATATCACATCAGGCACAAGCCCCTTGTGTGTCATCTCACATAGTCACAACCAGCATGTGGGTTTTCTCACACACTGCTTATGTGGGTCACATCACTGCTGTCACTGTGCCCTTGTGATTGTCACCTCCTCTGTGTCATCATGCACAACTGTCACATCATATCTGTCACATTGAGCCTGTGACTGTCATGCCATTTCTGTCTCAACACACATGGCAGTGTCACATGACATCTGTCACACCAAGACTGTGATTGTCACCTCACATTTGTCACATGCATTACAGAGTATCACACAGTATATGTCATTACACATGAGAATGTCACATAACTTCAGGCACAACCCACGTGTGTATCAGCTCACCCTGTCACAATTGGCATGTGATTGTCACCACACATCTGTCACAAGCCTCTTATGATTGTCACATCACACCTGTCATAATGCCTGAGTGATTGTCACCTCATGTGTGTCATAACATGCAATTATCCAAAAATGTCAGTCACATTGTGCCTGTTATTGGTCACACCATTTCTACTTCAACACATGTGGCAGTGTCACCTGACATATGTCACACCTCGAGTGTGATTGTCACCTCACATTTGTCACATGTGTTATGGAGTGTCACATCATATCTGTCACATTACACATGGGAGTGAAATATCACATGAGGCACAACCCACTTGTGTGTCACCTCACATGGTCACAACCCACATGTTATTGTCACCACACATCTGTCACACATGCTTATGTGGGTCACGTCAAATCTGTTACAATGCCCATGTGATTGTCACCTCATCTGTGTTATAATATGCAAGTGTCACATCATATCTCTCATATCATGCCTGTGATCATCACATCATTTCTGTCTCAACACACGTGGCAGTGTCACCTGATATCTGTCACACCCACAGTGTGATTGTCACCTCACACTTGTCACACGTCTTCTGGGAGTGTCACATCATCCCTGTCACCTCTGACATGTGCATGTCACATCACATCAGTCAAAACCCATATGTATGTGATCTCAGATGGTCACAATCTGCATATGATTGTCACCACACACTGGTCACAAGCCACTTATGAGTCTCACATCACAACTGTCACAATGCTCAAGTGACTGTCACCTCATATGTGTCTTCACGCACAACTGTCACATCATACCTGTCACATTGCACATGTGATTGTCACATCACATCAGATCCAACCCAGTTGTGTGTCACCTCCCATTGTCACAATTGGCATATGATTGTCACCACACATCTGTCACACATACTTCTGTGTGTTACATCAAAACTGTTATAACACCCATGTGACTGTCACTTCTCCTATGTCAGAATGCACGTGTCACTTCATAGCTGTCACATCGTGCCTGTGACTCTCGCATCATTTCTGTCTCAACACATGTGGCAGTGTCACCTGGCATCTGTCACACCCAGAGTGTGTTTGTCACCTCCCATTTGTCAGGTGCCTTACAAAGTGTCATGTTTCCCTGTCACATCACATATGGGACTGTCACGTCACATCCATCACCACCCATTTGTCACCTCATGTGTTCACCACTGGCATATGATTGTCACCACACATCTGTCACAAGCCTCTTATCAGTGTCATATCACAACTGTCACCACACCCATGTGGCCGTTACCTCACATGTGTCATAACATGAAAGCATTATATCGTATCTATCCCATCACACTTATGATTATCACGTCACTTCTGTCTCAGCCCATGTGGGTGTGTCATCTGACATCTGTCATACCCTGAGTGTGAGTGTCACATCACATGTGTCAAATGCCTTCCAGAGTGTCACATCATATCTGTCGCATCACATGTGAGAGTGTCATATCTCATCAGGTACAACCCACTTGTGTCACCTCACATGGTCACAACCAGCATGTGGTTGTCATCACACACCTGTCACACATTGCTTATGTGTGTCACATCACAACTGTCACAACACTCATGTGATTGTTACCTCAACATGTGTCTTAAGAGGCAAGTGTCACATCATAGCTATCACATCATGCCTGTGGCTCTCATATCATTTCTGTCTCAACACATGTGGCATTGTCACCTGATACCTGTCACACTCAGAGTGGTATTGTGACCTCAATTTGTCAGAAGACTTCCAGAAGCATTACAGCATACCTGTCACTTCACATGTGCATGTCACATCATGTCCATCACAACCCACATGCATGTCAACTCAGAAGGTCACAATCAGCATACGATTGTCACCACTCATTTGTCCCAAGCCATTTATGATTGTCACATCACAACTGTCACAACGCTTCTGTGGTTGTCATCCCACATGTATCTTAACATGCAAATGCCCCATCATATGTGTCGCATTGCACCTGTGATTGTCATATCACATCTGTCTCAACACGCATGAGAGTGTCTCCTGACATGTGTCACACCCAGAGAGTGATTGTCACCTCATATAAGTCACATGCCATGCAGGAGTGTCACATCATACCTCTCATATCACACATGTGTGTGTCACATCAGATCAGTTCCAATCAACTTGTGTGTCACCTCACATTGTCACTTGCTTTACAGAGCATCGCATCATACCTGTCGTCACACATGAGAGTCATATCACATCAAGCACAAGCCATTTGTGTGTCACCTCACGTGATCACCACACATGTGTCACACATGCTTATGTGTGTCACATCAAAACTGTTACAAGGCCCATGTGATTGTCACATCACCTGTGTTGTAACACGCAAGTGCCATAACATATCAGTCACATCATGTCTGTTATTGTCACAGCATTTCTGCCTCAACAAATGTGGCAGTGTCATCTGACATCTGTTACACCCATAGTGTGTTACCTCACAGTTGGCACATGCTTTACAGAGTGACACATCCTATCTGTCATCACACATGAGAGTGTCATATCACATCAGGCACAGCCCACTTGTGTGTCACCTCACATGGTCACAACTGGCATGTGATTGTCACCGCACATCTGTCACAAGCTGCTTATGACGGTCACATCACAACTGTCACAATGTTCATGTATTTGTCACCTCATGTGTCTTAATGCCCAAGGGTCACATCATACCTGTGTCATTGCACATGTGATTGTCACATCACATGGGTCTCAACACACTTGAGAGTGTCACCTGACTCCTGTGACACACAGAGTGTGATTGTCACCTCATATTAGTCACATGCCTCCCAGGAGTGTCACATCACACCAGTCACATTGCACATGCGTGTGTCACACCGTAACAGTTCCTAATTCACTTGTGTGTCACCTCACATGGTCACAATTGGCATGTCAATGTCACCACACATCTGTCACAAGACTCATGATTGTCACATCACACCTGTCCCAATGCCTGTGTGATTGTCACCTCATGGGTGTCATAATGTGCAAGTGTCACAACATTTCAGTCCCATTGTGCCTGTTAGGGTCACACTATTTCTGTCTCGACACACATGGCAGTGTTACCTGACATCTGTCTCAACAAGAGTGTGATTAGCACATCACATTTGTCACATGACTTCTGGAGTGTCATGTCATATGTGTCCCATCACATGAGTGTGTCATAGCACATCAGGCACAACCCACTTGTGTGTCACCTCACATGGTCACAACCAGCAAGTGGTTGACACCACACAGCTGTCACACACCACTTATGTGTGTCCCATCCAAACTGTCACCATGCCCATGTGATGGTCACCTCATCTGTGTCATAACAGGCAAGTGTCACATATCTGTCACATCATGCCTGTGGCTGTCACCTATTTGTCTCAACACACATGTCAGTGTCACATGACATCTGTCACACCAAGAGTGTGATTGTCACCTCACATTTGTCATGTGCTTTATGGAGTGCCACATCATATCTGTCATCACACATGACAGTGTCATATCACATCAGGCACAAGCCCCTTGTGTGTCATCTCACATAGTCACAACCAGCATGTGGGTTTTCTCACACACTGCTTATGTGGGTCACATCACTGCTGTCACTGTGCCCTTGTGATTGTCACCTCCTCTGTGTCATCATGCACAACTGTCACATCATATCTGTCACATTGAGCCTGTGACTGTCATGCCATTTCTGTCTCAACACACATGGCAGTGTCACATGACATCTGTCACACCAAGACTGTGATTGTCACCTCACATTTGTCACATGCATTACAGAGTATCACACAGTATATGTCATTACACATGAGAATGTCACATAACTTCAGGCACAACCCAGGTGTGTATCAGCTCACCCTGTCACAATTGGCATGTGATTGTCACCACACATCTGTCACAAGCCTCTTATGATTGTCACATCACACCTGTCATAATGCCTGAGTGATTGTCACCTCATGTGTGTCATAACATGCAATTATCCAAAAATGTCAGTCACATTGTGCCTGTTATTGGTCACACCATTTCTACTTCAACACATGTGGCAGTGTCACCTGACATATGTCACACCTCGAGTGTGATTGTCACCTCACATTTGTCACATGTGTTATGGAGTGTCACATCATATCTGTCACATTACACATGGGAGTGAAATATCACATGAGGCACAACCCACTTGTGTGTCACCTCACATGGTCACAACCCACATGTTATTGTCACCACACATCTGTCACACATGCTTATGTGGGTCACGTCAAATCTGTTACAATGCCCATGTGATTGTCACCTCATCTGTGTTATAATATGCAAGTGTCACATCATATCTCTCATATCATGCCTGTGATCATCACATCATTTCTGTCTCAACACACGTGGCAGTGTCACCTGATATCTGTCACACCCACAGTGTGATTGTCACCTCACACTTGTCACACGTCTTCTGGGAGTGTCACATCATCCCTGTCACCTCTGACATGTGCATGTCACATCACATCAGTCAAAACCCATATGTATGTGATCTCAGATGGTCACAATCTGCATATGATTGTCACCACACACTGGTCACAAGCCACTTATGAGTCTCACATCACAACTGTCACAATGCTCAAGTGACTGTCACCTCACATGTGTCTTCACGCACAACTGTCACATCATACCTGTCACATTGCACATGTGATTGTCACATCACATCAGATCCAACCCAGTTGTGTGTCACCTCCCATTGTCACAATTGGCATATGATTGTCACCACACATCTGTCACACATACTTCTGTGTGTTACATCAAAACTGTTATAACACCCATGTGACTGTCACTTCTCCTATGTCAGAATGCACGTGTCACATCATAGCTGTCACATCGTGCCTGTGACTCTCGCATCATTTCTGTCTCAACACATGTGGCAGTGTCACCTGGCATCTGTCACACCCAGAGTGTGTTTGTCACCTCCCATTTGTCAGGTGCCTTACAAAGTGTCATGTTTCCCTGTCACATCACATATGGGACTGTCACGTCACATCCATCACCACCCATTTGTCACCTCATGTGTTCACCACTGGCATATGATTGTCACCACACATCTGTCACAAGCCTCTTATCAGTGTCATATCACAACTGTCACCACACCCATGTGGCCGTTACCTCACATGTGTCATAACATGAAAGCATTATATCGTATCTATCCCATCACACTTATGATTATCACGTCACTTCTGTCTCAGCCCATGTGGGTGTGTCATCTGACATCTGTCATACCCTGAGTGTGAGTGTCACATCACATGTGTCAAATGCCTTCCAGAGTGTCACATCATATCTGTCGCATCACATGTGAGAGTGTCATATCTCATCAGGTACAACCCACTTGTGTCACCTCACATGGTCACAACCAGCATGTGGTTGTCATCACACACCTGTCACACATTGCTTATGTGTGTCACATCACAACTGTCACAACACTCATGTGATTGTTACCTCAACATGTGTCTTAAGAGGCAAGTGTCACATCATAGCTATCACATCATGCCTGTGGCTCTCATATCATTTCTGTCTCAACACATGTGGCATTGTCACCTGATACCTGTCACACTCAGAGTGGTATTGTGACCTCAATTTGTCAGAAGACTTCCAGAAGCATTACAGCATACCTGTCACTTCACATGTGCATGTCACATCATGTCCATCACAACCCACATGCATGTCAACTCAGAAGGTCACAATCAGCATACGATTGTCACCACTCATTTGTCCCAAGCCATTTATGATTGTCACATCACAACTGTCACAACGCTTCTGTGGTTGTCATCCCACATGTATCTTAACATGCAAATGCCCCACCATATGTGTCGCATTGCACCTGTGATTGTCATATCACATCTGTCTCAACACGCATGAGAGTGTCTCCTGACATGTGTCACACCCAGAGAGTGATTGTCACCTCATATAAGTCACATGCCATGCAGGAGTGTCACATCATACCTCTCATATCACACATGTGTGTGTCACATCAGATCAGTTCCAATCAACTTGTGTGTCACCTCACATTGTCACTTGCTTTACAGAGCATCGCATCATACCTGTCGTCACACATGAGAGTCATATCACATCAAGCACAAGCCATTTGTGTGTCACCTCACGTGATCACCACACATGTGTCACACATGCTTATGTGTGTCACATCAAAACTGTTACAAGGCCCATGTGATTGTCACATCACCTGTGTTGTAACACGCAAGTGCCATAACATATCAGTCACATCATGTCTGTTATTGTCACAGCATTTCTGCCTCAACAAATGTGGCAGTGTCATCTGACATCTGTTACACCCATAGTGTGTTACCTCACATTTGGCACATGCTTTACAGAGTGACACATCCTATCTGTCATCACACATGAGAGTGTCATATCACATCAGGCACAGCCCACTTGTGTGTCACCTCACATGGTCACAACTGGCATGTGATTGTCACCGCACATCTGTCACAAGCTGCTTATAACGGTCACATCACAACTGTCACAATGTTCATGTATTTGTCACCTCATGTGTCTTAATGCCCAAGGGTCACATCATACCTGTGTCATTGCACATGTGATTGTCACATCACATGGGTCTCAACACACTTGAGAGTGTCACCTGACTCCTGTGACACACAGAGTGTGATTGTCACCTCATATTAGTCACATGCCTCCCAGGAGTGTCACATCACACCAGTCACATTGCACATGCGTGTGTCACACCGTAACAGTTCCTAATTCACTTGTGTGTCACCTCACATGGTCACAATTGGCATGTCAATGTCACCACACATCTGTCACAAGACTCATGATTGTCACATCACACCTGTCCCAATGCCTGTGTGATTGTCACCTCATGGGTGTCATAATGTGCAAGTGTCACAACATTTCAGTCCCATTGTGCCTGTTAGGGTCACACTATTTCTGTCTCGACACACATGGCAGTGTTACCTGACATCTGTCTCAACAAGAGTGTGATTAGCACATCACATTTGTCACATGACTTCTGGAGTGTCATGTCATATGTGTCCCATCACATGAGTGTGTCATAGCACATCAGGCACAACCCACTTGTGTGTCACCTCACATGGTCACAACCAGCAAGTGGTTGACACCACACAGCTGTCACACACCACTTATGTGTGTCCCATCCAAACTGTCACCATGCCCATGTGATGGTCACCTCATCTGTGTCATAACAGGCAAGTGTCACATATCTGTCACATCATGCCTGTGGCTGTCACCTATTTGTCTCAACACACATGTCAGTGTCACATGACATCTGTCACACCAAGAGTGTGATTGTCACCTCACATTTGTCATGTGCTTTATGGAGTGCCACATCATATCTGTCATCACACATGACAGTGTCATATCACATCAGGCACAAGCCCCTTGTGTGTCATCTCACATAGTCACAACCAGCATGTGGGTTTTCTCACACACTGCTTATGTGGGTCACATCACTGCTGTCACTGTGCCCTTGTGATTGTCACCTCCTCTGTGTCATCATGCACAACTGTCACATCATATCTGTCACATTGAGCCTGTGACTGTCATGCCATTTCTGTCTCAACACACATGGCAGTGTCACATGACATCTGTCACACCAAGACTGTGATTGTCACCTCACATTTGTCACATGCATTACAGAGTATCACACAGTATATGTCATTACACATGAGAATGTCACATAACTTCAGGCACAACCCACGTGTGTATCAGCTCACCCTGTCACAATTGGCATGTGATTGTCACCACACATCTGTCACAAGCCTCTTATGATTGTCACATCACACCTGTCATAATGCCTGAGTGATTGTCACCTCATGTGTGTCATAACATGCAATTATCCAAAAATGTCAGTCACATTGTGCCTGTTATTGGTCACACCATTTCTACTTCAACACATGTGGCAGTGTCACCTGACATATGTCACACCTCGAGTGTGATTGTCACCTCACATTTGTCACATGTGTTATGGAGTGTCACATCATATCTGTCACATTACACATGGGAGTGAAATATCACATGAGGCACAACCCACTTGTGTGTCACCTCACATGGTCACAACCCACATGTTATTGTCACCACACATCTGTCACACATGCTTATGTGGGTCACGTCAAATCTGTTACAATGCCCATGTGATTGTCACCTCATCTGTGTTATAATATGCAAGTGTCACATCATATCTCTCATATCATGCCTGTGATCATCACATCATTTCTGTCTCAACACACGTGGCAGTGTCACCTGATATCTGTCACACCCACAGTGTGATTGTCACCTCACACTTGTCACACGTCTTCTGGGAGTGTCACATCATCCCTGTCACCTCTGACATGTGCATGTCACATCACATCAGTCAAAACCCATATGTATGTGATCTCAGATGGTCACAATCTGCATATGATTGTCACCACACACTGGTCACAAGCCACTTATGAGTCTCACATCACAACTGTCACAATGCTCAAGTGACTGTCACCTCACATGTGTCTTCACGCACAACTGTCACATCATACCTGTCACATTGCACATGTGATTGTCACATCACATCAGATCCAACCCAGTTGTGTGTCACCTCCCATTGTCACAATTGGCATATGATTGTCACCACACATCTGTCACACATACTTCTGTGTGTTACATCAAAACTGTTATAACACCCATGTGACTGTCACTTCTCCTATGTCAGAATGCACGTGTCACATCATAGCTGTCACATCGTGCCTGTGACTCTCGCATCATTTCTGTCTCAACACATGTGGCAGTGTCACCTGGCATCTGTCACACCCAGAGTGTGTTTGTCACCTCCCATTTGTCAGGTGCCTTACAAAGTGTCATGTTTCCCTGTCACATCACATATGGGACTGTCACGTCACATCCATCACCACCCATTTGTCACCTCATGTGTTCACCACTGGCATATGATTGTCACCACACATCTGTCACAAGCCTCTTATCAGTGTCATATCACAACTGTCACCACACCCATGTGGCCGTTACCTCACATGTGTCATAACATGAAAGCATTATATCGTATCTATCCCATCACACTTATGATTATCACGTCACTTCTGTCTCAGCCCATGTGGGTGTGTCATCTGACATCTGTCATACCCTGAGTGTGAGTGTCACATCACATGTGTCAAATGCCTTCCAGAGTGTCACATCATATCTGTCGCATCACATGAGAGAGTGTCATATCTCATCAGGTACAACCCACTTGTGTCACCTCACATGGTCACAACCAGCATGTGGTTGTCATCACACACCTGTCACACATTGCTTATGTGTGTCACATCACAACTGTCACAACACTCATGTGATTGTTACCTCACCATGTGTCTTAAGAGGCAAGTGTCACATCATAGCTATCACATCATGCCTGTGGCTCTCATATCATTTCTGTCTCAACACATGTGGCATTGTCACCTGATACCTGTCACACTCAGAGTGTTATTGTGACCTCAATTTGTCAGAAGACTTCCAGAAGCATTACAGCATACCTGTCACTTCACATGTGCATGTCACATCATGTCCATCACAACCCACATGCATGTCAACTCAGAAGGTCACAATCAGCATACGATTGTCACCACTCATTTGTCCCAAGCCATTTATGATTGTCACATCACAACTGTCACAACGCTTCTGTGGTTGTCATCCCACATGTATCTTAACATGCAAATGCCCCATCATATGTGTCGCATTGCACCTGTGATTGTCATATCACATCTGTCTCAACACGCATGAGAGTGTCTCCTGACATGTGTCACACCCAGAGAGTGATTGTCACCTCATATAAGTCACATGCCATGCAGGAGTGTCACATCATACCTCTCATATCACACATGTGTGTGTCACATCAGATCAGTTCCAATCAACTTGTGTGTCACCTCACATTGTCACTTGCTTTACAGAGCATCGCATCATACCTGTCGTCACACATGAGAGTCATATCACATCAAGCACAAGCCATTTGTGTGTCACCTCACGTGATCACCACACATGTGTCACACATGCTTATGTGTGTCACATCAAAACTGTTACAAGGCCCATGTGATTGTCACATCTCCTGTGTTGTAACACGCAAGTGCCATAACATATCAGTCACATCATGTCTGTTATTGTCACAGCATTTCTGCCTCAACAAATGTGGCAGTGTCATCTGACATCTGTTACACCCATAGTGTGTTACCTCACATTTGGCACATGCTTTACAGAGTGACACATCCTATCTGTCATCACACATGAGAGTGTCATATCACATCAGGCACAGCCCACTTGTGTGTCACCTCACATGGTCACAACTGGCATGTGATTGTCACCGCACATCTGTCACAAGCTGCTTATAACGGTCACATCACAACTGTCACAATGTTCATGTATTTGTCACCTCATGTGTCTTAATGCCCAAGGGTCACATCATACCTGTGTCATTGCACATGTGATTGTCACATCACATGGGTCTCAACACACTTGAGAGTGTCACCTGACTCCTGTGACACACAGAGTGTGATTGTCCCCTCATATTAGTCACATGCCTCCCAGGAGTGTCACATCACACCAGTCACATTGCACATGCGTGTGTCACACCGTAACAGTTCCAAATTCACTTGTGTGTCACCTCACATGGTCACAATTGGCATGTCAATGTCAACACATCATCTGTCACAAGACTCATGATTGTCACATCACACCTGTCCCAATGCCTGTGTGATTGTCACCTCATGGGTGTCATAATGTGCAAGTGTCACAACATTTCAGTCCCATTGTGCCTGTTAGGGTCACACTATTTCTGTCTCGACACACATGGCAGTGTTACCTGACATCTGTCTCAACAAGAGTGTGATTAGCACATCACATGTGTCACATGACTTCTGGAGTGTCATGTCATATGTGTCCCATCACATGAGTGTGTCATAGCACATCAGGCACAACCCACTTGTGTGTCACCTCACATGGTCACAACCAGCAAGTGGTTGACACCACACAGCTGTCACACACCACTTATGTGTGTCCCATCCAAACTGTCACCATGCCCATGTGATGGTCACCTCATCTGTGTCATAACAGGCAAGTGTCACATATCTGTCACATCATGCCTGTGGCTGTCACCTATTTGTCTCAACACACATGTCAGTGTCACATGACATCTGTCACACCAAGAGTGTGATTGTCACCTCACATTTGTCATGTGCTTTATGGAGTGCCACATCATATCTGTCATCACACATGACAGTGTCATATCACATCAGGCACAAGCCCCTTGTGTGTCATCTCACATAGTCACAACCAGCATGTGGGTTTTCTCACACACTGCTTATGTGGGTCACATCACTGCTGTCACTGTGCCCTTGTGATTGTCACCTCCTCTGTGTCATCATGCACAACTGTCACATCATATCTGTCACATTGAGCCTGTGACTGTCATGCCATTTCTGTCTCAACACACATGGCAGTGTCACATGACATCTGTCACACCAAGACTGTGATTGTCACCTCACATTTGTCACATGCATTACAGAGTATCACACAGTATATGTCATTACACATGAGAATGTCACATAACTTCAGGCACAACCCAGGTGTGTATCAGCTCACCCTGTCACAATTGGCATGTGATTGTCACCACACATCTGTCACAAGCCTCTTATGATTGTCACATCACACCTGTCATAATGCCTGAGTGATTGTCACCTCATGTGTGTCATAACATGCAATTATCCAAAAATGTCAGTCACATTGTGCCTGTTATTGGTCACACCATTTCTACTTCAACACATGTGGCAGTGTCACCTGACATATGTCACACCTCGAGTGTGATTGTCACCTCACATTTGTCACATGTGTTATGGAGTGTCACATCATATCTGTCACATTACACATGGGAGTGAAATATCACATGAGGCACAACCCACTTGTGTGTCACCTCACATGGTCACAACCCACATGTTATTGTCACCACACATCTGTCACACATGCTTATGTGGGTCACGTCAAATCTGTTACAATGCCCATGTGATTGTCACCTCATCTGTGTTATAATATGCAAGTGTCACATCATATCTCTCATATCATGCCTGTGATCATCACATCATTTCTGTCTCAACACACGTGGCAGTGTCACCTGATATCTGTCACACCCACAGTGTGATTGTCACCTCACACTTGTCACACGTCTTCTGGGAGTGTCACATCATCCCTGTCACATCTGACATGTGCATGTCACATCACATCAGTCAAAACCCATATGTATGTGATCTCAGATGGTCACAATCTGCATATGATTGTCACCACACACTGGTCACAAGCCACTTATGAGTCTCACATCACAACTGTCACAATGCTCAAGTGACTGTCACCTCACATGTGTCTTCACGCACAACTGTCACATCATACCTGTCACATTGCACATGTGATTGTCACATCACATCAGATCCAACCCAGTTGTGTGTCACCTCCCATTGTCACAATTGGCATATGATTGTCACCACACATCTGTCACACATACTTCTGTGTGTTACATCAAAACTGTTATAACACCCATGTGACTGTCACTTCTCCTATGTCAGAATGCACGTGTCACTTCATAGCTGTCACATCGTGCCTGTGACTCTCGCATCATTTCTGTCTCAACACATGTGGCAGTGTCACCTGGCATCTGTCACACCCAGAGTGTGTTTGTCACCTCCCATTTGTCAGGTGCCTTACAAAGTGTCATGTTTCCCTGTCACATCACATATGGGACTGTCACGTCACATCCATCACCACCCATTTGTCACCTCATGTGTTCACCACTGGCATATGATTGTCACCACACATCTGTCACAAGCCTCTTATCAGTGTCATATCACAACTGTCACCACACCCATGTGGCCGTTACCTCACATGTGTCATAACATGAAAGCATTATATCGTATCTATCCCATCACACTTATGATTATCACGTCACTTCTGTCTCAGCCCATGTGGGTGTGTCATCTGACATCTGTCATACCCTGAGTGTGAGTGTCACATCACATGTGTCAAATGCCTTCCAGAGTGTCACATCATATCTGTCGCATCACATGTGAGAGTGTCATATCTCATCAGGTACAACCCACTTGTGTCACCTCACATGGTCACAACCAGCATGTGGTTGTCATCACACACCTGTCACACATTGCTTATGTGTGTCACATCACAACTGTCACAACACTCATGTGATTGTTACCTCAACATGTGTCTTAACAGGCAAGTGTCACATCATAGCTATCACATCATGCCTGTGGCTCTCATATCATTTCTGTCTCAACACATGTGGCATTGTCACCTGATACCTGTCACACTCAGAGTGGTATTGTGACCTCAATTTGTCAGAAGACTTCCAGAAGCATTACAGCATACCTGTCACTTCACATGTGCATGTCACATCATGTCCATCACAACCCACATGCATGTCAACTCAGAAGGTCACAATCAGCATACGATTGTCACCACTCATTTGTCCCAAGCCATTTATGATTGTCACATCACAACTGTCACAACGCTTCTGTGGTTGTCATCCCACATGTATCTTAACATGCAAATGCCCCATCATATGTGTCGCATTGCACCTGTGATTGTCATATCACATCTGTCTCAACACGCATGAGAGTGTCTCCTGACATGTGTCACACCCAGAGAGTGATTGTCACCTCATATAAGTCACATGCCATGCAGGAGTGTCACATCATACCTCTCATATCACACATGTGTGTGTCACATCAGATCAGTTCCAATCAACTTGTGTGTCACCTCACATTGTCACTTGCTTTACAGAGCATCGCATCATACCTGTCGTCACACATGAGAGTCATATCACATCAAGCACAAGCCATTTGTGTGTCACCTCACGTGATCACCACACATGTGTCACACATGCTTATGTGTGTCACATCAAAACTGTTACAAGGCCCATGTGATTGTCACATCACCTGTGTTGTAACACGCAAGTGCCATAACATATCAGTCACATCATGTCTGTTATTGTCACAGCATTTCTGCCTCAACAAATGTGGCAGTGTCATCTGACATCTGTTACACCCATAGTGTGTTACCTCACATTTGGCACATGCTTTACAGAGTGACACATCCTATCTGTCATCACACATGAGAGTGTCATATCACATCAGGCACAGCCCACTTGTGTGTCACCTCACATGGTCACAACTGGCATGTGATTGTCACCGCACATCTGTCACAAGCTGCTTATAACGGTCACATCACAACTGTCAAAATGTTCATGTATTTGTCACCTCATGTGTCTTAATGCCCAAGGGTCACATCATACCTGTGTCATTGCACATGTGATTGTCACATCACATGGGTCTCAACACACTTGAGAGTGTCACCTGACTCCTGTGACACACAGAGTGTGATTGTCACCTCATATTAGTCACATGCCTCCCAGGAGTGTCACATCACACCAGTCACATTGCACATGCGTGTGTCACACCGTAACAGTTCCTAATTCACTTGTGTGTCACCTCACATGGTCACAATTGGCATGTCAATGTCACCACACATCTGTCACAAGACTCATGATTGTCACATCACACCTGTCCCAATGCCTGTGTGATTGTCACCTCATGGGTGTCATAATGTGCAAGTGTCACAACATTTCAGTCCCATTGTGCCTGTTAGGGTCACACTATTTCTGTCTCGACACACATGGCAGTGTTACCTGACATCTGTCTCAACAAGAGTGTGATTAGCACATCACATTTGTCACATGACTTCTGGAGTGTCATGTCATATGTGTCCCATCACATGAGTGTGTCATAGCACATCAGGCACAACCCACTTGTGTGTCACCTCACATGGTCACAACCAGCAAGTGGTTGACACCACACAGCTGTCACACACCACTTATGTGTGTCACATCCAAACTGTCACCATGCCCATGTGATGGTCACCTCATCTGTGTCATAACAGGCAAGTGTCACATATCTGTCACATCATGCCTGTGGCTGTCACCTATTTGTCTCAACACACATGTCAGTGTCACATGACATCTGTCACACCAAGAGTGTGATTGTCACCTCACATTTGTCATGTGCTTTATGGAGTGCCACATCATATCTGTCATCACACATGACAGTGTCATATCACATCAGGCACAAGCCCCTTGTGTGTCATCTCACATAGTCACAACCAGCATGTGGGTTTTCTCACACACTGCTTATGTGGGTCACATCACTGCTGTCACTGTGCCCTTGTGATTGTCACCTCCTCTGTGTCATCATGCACAACTGTCACATCATATCTGTCACATTGAGCCTGTGACTGTCATGCCATTTCTGTCTCAACACACATGGCAGTGTCACATGACATCTGTCACACCAAGACTGTGATTGTCACCTCACATTTGTCACATGCATTACAGAGTATCACACAGTATATGTCATTACACATGAGAATGTCACATAACTTCAGGCACAACCCACGTGTGTATCAGCTCACCCTGTCACAATTGGCATGTGATTGTCACCACACATCTGTCACAAGCCTCTTATGATTGTCACATCACACCTGTCATAATGCCTGAGTGATTGTCACCTCATGTGTGTCATAACATGCAATTATCCAAAAATGTCAGTCACATTGTGCCTGTTATTGGTCACACCATTTCTACTTCAACACATGTGGCAGTGTCACCTGACATATGTCACACCTCGAGTGTGATTGTCACCTCACATTTGTCACATGTGTTATGGAGTGTCACATCATATCTGTCACATTACACATGGGAGTGAAATATCACATGAGGCACAACCCACTTGTGTGTCACCTCACATGGTCACAACCCACATGTTATTGTCACCACACATCTGTCACACATGCTTATGTGGGTCACGTCAAATCTGTTACAATGCCCATGTGATTGTCACCTCATCTGTGTTATAATATGCAAGTGTCACATCATATCTCTCATATCATGCCTGTGATCATCACATCATTTCTGTCTCAACACACGTGGCAGTGTCACCTGATATCTGTCACACCCACAGTGTGATTGTCACCTCACACTTGTCACACGTCTTCTGGGAGTGTCACATCATCCCTGTCACCTCTGACATGTGCATGTCACATCACATCAGTCAAAACCCATATGTATGTGATCTCAGATGGTCACAATCTGCATATGATTGTCACCACACACTGGTCACAAGCCACTTATGAGTCTCACATCACAACTGTCACAATGCTCAAGTGACTGTCACCTCATATGTGTCTTCACGCACAACTGTCACATCATACCTGTCACATTGCACATGTGATTGTCACATCACATCAGATCCAACCCAGTTGTGTGTCACCTCCCATTGTCACAATTGGCATATGATTGTCACCACACATCTGTCACACATACTTCTGTGTGTTACATCAAAACTGTTATAACACCCATGTGACTGTCACTTCTCCTATGTCAGAATGCACGTGTCACTTCATAGCTGTCACATCGTGCCTGTGACTCTCGCATCATTTCTGTCTCAACACATGTGGCAGTGTCACCTGGCATCTGTCACACCCAGAGTGTGTTTGTCACCTCCCATTTGTCAGGTGCCTTACAAAGTGTCATGTTTCCCTGTCACATCACATATGGGACTGTCACGTCACATCCATCACCACCCATTTGTCACCTCATGTGTTCACCACTGGCATATGATTGTCACCACACATCTGTCACAAGCCTCTTATCAGTGTCATATCACAACTGTCACCACACCCATGTGGCCGTTACCTCACATGTGTCATAACATGAAAGCATTATATCGTATCTATCCCATCACACTTATGATTATCACGTCACTTCTGTCTCAGCCCATGTGGGTGTGTCATCTGACATCTGTCATACCCTGAGTGTGAGTGTCACATCACATGTGTCAAATGCCTTCCAGAGTGTCACATCATATCTGTCGCATCACATGTGAGAGTGTCATATCTCATCAGGTACAACCCACTTGTGTCACCTCACATGGTCACAACCAGCATGTGGTTGTCATCACACACCTGTCACACATTGCTTATGTGTGTCACATCACAACTGTCACAACACTCATGTGATTGTTACCTCAACATGTGTCTTAAGAGGCAAGTGTCACATCATAGCTATCACATCATGCCTGTGGCTCTCATATCATTTCTGTCTCAACACATGTGGCATTGTCACCTGATACCTGTCACACTCAGAGTGGTATTGTGACCTCAATTTGTCAGAAGACTTCCAGAAGCATTACAGCATACCTGTCACTTCACATGTGCATGTCACATCATGTCCATCACAACCCACATGCATGTCAACTCAGAAGGTCACAATCAGCATACGATTGTCACCACTCATTTGTCCCAAGCCATTTATGATTGTCACATCACAACTGTCACAACGCTTCTGTGGTTGTCATCCCACATGTATCTTAACATGCAAATGCCCCATCATATGTGTCGCATTGCACCTGTGATTGTCATATCACATCTGTCTCAACACGCATGAGAGTGTCTCCTGACATGTGTCACACCCAGAGAGTGATTGTCACCTCATATAAGTCACATGCCATGCAGGAGTGTCACATCATACCTCTCATATCACACATGTGTGTGTCACATCAGATCAGTTCCAATCAACTTGTGTGTCACCTCACATTGTCACTTGCTTTACAGAGCATCGCATCATACCTGTCGTCACACATGAGAGTCATATCACATCAAGCACAAGCCATTTGTGTGTCACCTCACGTGATCACCACACATGTGTCACACATGCTTATGTGTGTCACATCAAAACTGTTACAAGGCCCATGTGATTGTCACATCACCTGTGTTGTAACACGCAAGTGCCATAACATATCAGTCACATCATGTCTGTTATTGTCACAGCATTTCTGCCTCAACAAATGTGGCAGTGTCATCTGACATCTGTTACACCCATAGTGTGTTACCTCACAGTTGGCACATGCTTTACAGAGTGACACATCCTATCTGTCATCACACATGAGAGTGTCATATCACATCAGGCACAGCCCACTTGTGTGTCACCTCACATGGTCACAACTGGCATGTGATTGTCACCGCACATCTGTCACAAGCTGCTTATGACGGTCACATCACAACTGTCACAATGTTCATGTATTTGTCACCTCATGTGTCTTAATGCCCAAGGGTCACATCATACCTGTGTCATTGCACATGTGATTGTCACATCACATGGGTCTCAACACACTTGAGAGTGTCACCTGACTCCTGTGACACACAGAGTGTGATTGTCACCTCATATTAGTCACATGCCTCCCAGGAGTGTCACATCACACCAGTCACATTGCACATGCGTGTGTCACACCGTAACAGTTCCTAATTCACTTGTGTGTCACCTCACATGGTCACAATTGGCATGTCAATGTCACCACACATCTGTCACAAGACTCATGATTGTCACATCACACCTGTCCCAATGCCTGTGTGATTGTCACCTCATGGGTGTCATAATGTGCAAGTGTCACAACATTTCAGTCCCATTGTGCCTGTTAGGGTCACACTATTTCTGTCTCGACACACATGGCAGTGTTACCTGACATCTGTCTCAACAAGAGTGTGATTAGCACATCACATTTGTCACATGACTTCTGGAGTGTCATGTCATATGTGTCCCATCACATGAGTGTGTCATAGCACATCAGGCACAACCCACTTGTGTGTCACCTCACATGGTCACAACCAGCAAGTGGTTGACACCACACAGCTGTCACACACCACTTATGTGTGTCCCATCCAAACTGTCACCATGCCCATGTGATGGTCACCTCATCTGTGTCATAACAGGCAAGTGTCACATATCTGTCACATCATGCCTGTGGCTGTCACCTATTTGTCTCAACACACATGTCAGTGTCACATGACATCTGTCACACCAAGAGTGTGATTGTCACCTCACATTTGTCATGTGCTTTATGGAGTGCCACATCATATCTGTCATCACACATGACAGTGTCATATCACATCAGGCACAAGCCCCTTGTGTGTCATCTCACATAGTCACAACCAGCATGTGGGTTTTCTCACACACTGCTTATGTGGGTCACATCACTGCTGTCACTGTGCCCTTGTGATTGTCACCTCCTCTGTGTCATCATGCACAACTGTCACATCATATCTGTCACATTGAGCCTGTGACTGTCATGCCATTTCTGTCTCAACACACATGGCAGTGTCACATGACATCTGTCACACCAAGACTGTGATTGTCACCTCACATTTGTCACATGCATTACAGAGTATCACACAGTATATGTCATTACACATGAGAATGTCACATAACTTCAGGCACAACCCAGGTGTGTATCAGCTCACCCTGTCACAATTGGCATGTGATTGTCACCACACATCTGTCACAAGCCTCTTATGATTGTCACATCACACCTGTCATAATGCCTGAGTGATTGTCACCTCATGTGTGTCATAACATGCAATTATCCAAAAATGTCAGTCACATTGTGCCTGTTATTGGTCACACCATTTCTACTTCAACACATGTGGCAGTGTCACCTGACATATGTCACACCTCGAGTGTGATTGTCACCTCACATTTGTCACATGTGTTATGGAGTGTCACATCATATCTGTCACATTACACATGGGAGTGAAATATCACATGAGGCACAACCCACTTGTGTGTCACCTCACATGGTCACAACCCACATGTTATTGTCACCACACATCTGTCACACATGCTTATGTGGGTCACGTCAAATCTGTTACAATGCCCATGTGATTGTCACCTCATCTGTGTTATAATATGCAAGTGTCACATCATATCTCTCATATCATGCCTGTGATCATCACATCATTTCTGTCTCAACACACGTGGCAGTGTCACCTGATATCTGTCACACCCACAGTGTGATTGTCACCTCACACTTGTCACACGTCTTCTGGGAGTGTCACATCATCCCTGTCACCTCTGACATGTGCATGTCACATCACATCAGTCAAAACCCATATGTATGTGATCTCAGATGGTCACAATCTGCATATGATTGTCACCACACACTGGTCACAAGCCACTTATGAGTCTCACATCACAACTGTCACAATGCTCAAGTGACTGTCACCTCACATGTGTCTTCACGCACAACTGTCACATCATACCTGTCACATTGCACATGTGATTGTCACATCACATCAGATCCAACCCAGTTGTGTGTCACCTCCCATTGTCACAATTGGCATATGATTGTCACCACACATCTGTCACACATACTTCTGTGTGTTACATCAAAACTGTTATAACACCCATGTGACTGTCACTTCTCCTATGTCAGAATGCACGTGTCACATCATAGCTGTCACATCGTGCCTGTGACTCTCGCATCATTTCTGTCTCAACACATGTGGCAGTGTCACCTGGCATCTGTCACACCCAGAGTGTGTTTGTCACCTCCCATTTGTCAGGTGCCTTACAAAGTGTCATGTTTCCCTGTCACATCACATATGGGACTGTCACGTCACATCCATCACCACCCATTTGTCACCTCATGTGTTCACCACTGGCATATGATTGTCACCACACATCTGTCACAAGCCTCTTATCAGTGTCATATCACAACTGTCACCACACCCATGTGGCCGTTACCTCACATGTGTCATAACATGAAAGCATTATATCGTATCTATCCCATCACACTTATGATTATCACGTCACTTCTGTCTCAGCCCATGTGGGTGTGTCATCTGACATCTGTCATACCCTGAGTGTGAGTGTCACATCACATGTGTCAAATGCCTTCCAGAGTGTCACATCATATCTGTCGCATCACATGTGAGAGTGTCATATCTCATCAGGTACAACCCACTTGTGTCACCTCACATGGTCACAACCAGCATGTGGTTGTCATCACACACCTGTCACACATTGCTTATGTGTGTCACATCACAACTGTCACAACACTCATGTGATTGTTACCTCAACATGTGTCTTAAGAGGCAAGTGTCACATCATAGCTATCACATCATGCCTGTGGCTCTCATATCATTTCTGTCTCAACACATGTGGCATTGTCACCTGATACCTGTCACACTCAGAGTGGTATTGTGACCTCAATTTGTCAGAAGACTTCCAGAAGCATTACAGCATACCTGTCACTTCACATGTGCATGTCACATCATGTCCATCACAACCCACATGCATGTCAACTCAGAAGGTCACAATCAGCATACGATTGTCACCACTCATTTGTCCCAAGCCATTTATGATTGTCACATCACAACTGTCACAACGCTTCTGTGGTTGTCATCCCACATGTATCTTAACATGCAAATGCCCCACCATATGTGTCGCATTGCACCTGTGATTGTCATATCACATCTGTCTCAACACGCATGAGAGTGTCTCCTGACATGTGTCACACCCAGAGAGTGATTGTCACCTCATATAAGTCACATGCCATGCAGGAGTGTCACATCATACCTCTCATATCACACATGTGTGTGTCACATCAGATCAGTTCCAATCAACTTGTGTGTCACCTCACATTGTCACTTGCTTTACAGAGCATCGCATCATACCTGTCGTCACACATGAGAGTCATATCACATCAAGCACAAGCCATTTGTGTGTCACCTCACGTGATCACCACACATGTGTCACACATGCTTATGTGTGTCACATCAAAACTGTTACAAGGCCCATGTGATTGTCACATCACCTGTGTTGTAACACGCAAGTGCCATAACATATCAGTCACATCATGTCTGTTATTGTCACAGCATTTCTGCCTCAACAAATGTGGCAGTGTCATCTGACATCTGTTACACCCATAGTGTGTTACCTCACATTTGGCACATGCTTTACAGAGTGACACATCCTATCTGTCATCACACATGAGAGTGTCATATCACATCAGGCACAGCCCACTTGTGTGTCACCTCACATGGTCACAACTGGCATGTGATTGTCACCGCACATCTGTCACAAGCTGCTTATAACGGTCACATCACAACTGTCACAATGTTCATGTATTTGTCACCTCATGTGTCTTAATGCCCAAGGGTCACATCATACCTGTGTCATTGCACATGTGATTGTCACATCACATGGGTCTCAACACACTTGAGAGTGTCACCTGACTCCTGTGACACACAGAGTGTGATTGTCACCTCATATTAGTCACATGCCTCCCAGGAGTGTCACATCACACCAGTCACATTGCACATGCGTGTGTCACACCGTAACAGTTCCTAATTCACTTGTGTGTCACCTCACATGGTCACAATTGGCATGTCAATGTCACCACACATCTGTCACAAGACTCATGATTGTCACATCACACCTGTCCCAATGCCTGTGTGATTGTCACCTCATGGGTGTCATAATGTGCAAGTGTCACAACATTTCAGTCCCATTGTGCCTGTTAGGGTCACACTATTTCTGTCTCGACACACATGGCAGTGTTACCTGACATCTGTCTCAACAAGAGTGTGATTAGCACATCACATTTGTCACATGACTTCTGGAGTGTCATGTCATATGTGTCCCATCACATGAGTGTGTCATAGCACATCAGGCACAACCCACTTGTGTGTCACCTCACATGGTCACAACCAGCAAGTGGTTGACACCACACAGCTGTCACACACCACTTATGTGTGTCCCATCCAAACTGTCACCATGCCCATGTGATGGTCACCTCATCTGTGTCATAACAGGCAAGTGTCACATATCTGTCACATCATGCCTGTGGCTGTCACCTATTTGTCTCAACACACATGTCAGTGTCACATGACATCTGTCACACCAAGAGTGTGATTGTCACCTCACATTTGTCATGTGCTTTATGGAGTGCCACATCATATCTGTCATCACACATGACAGTGTCATATCACATCAGGCACAAGCCCCTTGTGTGTCATCTCACATAGTCACAACCAGCATGTGGGTTTTCTCACACACTGCTTATGTGGGTCACATCACTGCTGTCACTGTGCCCTTGTGATTGTCACCTCCTCTGTGTCATCATGCACAACTGTCACATCATATCTGTCACATTGAGCCTGTGACTGTCATGCCATTTCTGTCTCAACACACATGGCAGTGTCACATGACATCTGTCACACCAAGACTGTGATTGTCACCTCACATTTGTCACATGCATTACAGAGTATCACACAGTATATGTCATTACACATGAGAATGTCACATAACTTCAGGCACAACCCACGTGTGTATCAGCTCACCCTGTCACAATTGGCATGTGATTGTCACCACACATCTGTCACAAGCCTCTTATGATTGTCACATCACACCTGTCATAATGCCTGAGTGATTGTCACCTCATGTGTGTCATAACATGCAATTATCCAAAAATGTCAGTCACATTGTGCCTGTTATTGGTCACACCATTTCTACTTCAACACATGTGGCAGTGTCACCTGACATATGTCACACCTCGAGTGTGATTGTCACCTCACATTTGTCACATGTGTTATGGAGTGTCACATCATATCTGTCACATTACACATGGGAGTGAAATATCACATGAGGCACAACCCACTTGTGTGTCACCTCACATGGTCACAACCCACATGTTATTGTCACCACACATCTGTCACACATGCTTATGTGGGTCACGTCAAATCTGTTACAATGCCCATGTGATTGTCACCTCATCTGTGTTATAATATGCAAGTGTCACATCATATCTCTCATATCATGCCTGTGATCATCACATCATTTCTGTCTCAACACACGTGGCAGTGTCACCTGATATCTGTCACACCCACAGTGTGATTGTCACCTCACACTTGTCACACGTCTTCTGGGAGTGTCACATCATCCCTGTCACCTCTGACATGTGCATGTCACATCACATCAGTCAAAACCCATATGTATGTGATCTCAGATGGTCACAATCTGCATATGATTGTCACCACACACTGGTCACAAGCCACTTATGAGTCTCACATCACAACTGTCACAATGCTCAAGTGACTGTCACCTCACATGTGTCTTCACGCACAACTGTCACATCATACCTGTCACATTGCACATGTGATTGTCACATCACATCAGATCCAACCCAGTTGTGTGTCACCTCCCATTGTCACAATTGGCATATGATTGTCACCACACATCTGTCACACATACTTCTGTGTGTTACATCAAAACTGTTATAACACCCATGTGACTGTCACTTCTCCTATGTCAGAATGCACGTGTCACATCATAGCTGTCACATCGTGCCTGTGACTCTCGCATCATTTCTGTCTCAACACATGTGGCAGTGTCACCTGGCATCTGTCACACCCAGAGTGTGTTTGTCACCTCCCATTTGTCAGGTGCCTTACAAAGTGTCATGTTTCCCTGTCACATCACATATGGGACTGTCACGTCACATCCATCACCACCCATTTGTCACCTCATGTGTTCACCACTGGCATATGATTGTCACCACACATCTGTCACAAGCCTCTTATCAGTGTCATATCACAACTGTCACCACACCCATGTGGCCGTTACCTCACATGTGTCATAACATGAAAGCATTATATCGTATCTATCCCATCACACTTATGATTATCACGTCACTTCTGTCTCAGCCCATGTGGGTGTGTCATCTGACATCTGTCATACCCTGAGTGTGAGTGTCACATCACATGTGTCAAATGCCTTCCAGAGTGTCACATCATATCTGTCGCATCACATGAGAGAGTGTCATATCTCATCAGGTACAACCCACTTGTGTCACCTCACATGGTCACAACCAGCATGTGGTTGTCATCACACACCTGTCACACATTGCTTATGTGTGTCACATCACAACTGTCACAACACTCATGTGATTGTTACCTCACCATGTGTCTTAAGAGGCAAGTGTCACATCATAGCTATCACATCATGCCTGTGGCTCTCATATCATTTCTGTCTCAACACATGTGGCATTGTCACCTGATACCTGTCACACTCAGAGTGTTATTGTGACCTCAATTTGTCAGAAGACTTCCAGAAGCATTACAGCATACCTGTCACTTCACATGTGCATGTCACATCATGTCCATCACAACCCACATGCATGTCAACTCAGAAGGTCACAATCAGCATACGATTGTCACCACTCATTTGTCCCAAGCCATTTATGATTGTCACATCACAACTGTCACAACGCTTCTGTGGTTGTCATCCCACATGTATCTTAACATGCAAATGCCCCATCATATGTGTCGCATTGCACCTGTGATTGTCATATCACATCTGTCTCAACACGCATGAGAGTGTCTCCTGACATGTGTCACACCCAGAGAGTGATTGTCACCTCATATAAGTCACATGCCATGCAGGAGTGTCACATCATACCTCTCATATCACACATGTGTGTGTCACATCAGATCAGTTCCAATCAACTTGTGTGTCACCTCACATTGTCACTTGCTTTACAGAGCATCGCATCATACCTGTCGTCACACATGAGAGTCATATCACATCAAGCACAAGCCATTTGTGTGTCACCTCACGTGATCACCACACATGTGTCACACATGCTTATGTGTGTCACATCAAAACTGTTACAAGGCCCATGTGATTGTCACATCTCCTGTGTTGTAACACGCAAGTGCCATAACATATCAGTCACATCATGTCTGTTATTGTCACAGCATTTCTGCCTCAACAAATGTGGCAGTGTCATCTGACATCTGTTACACCCATAGTGTGTTACCTCACATTTGGCACATGCTTTACAGAGTGACACATCCTATCTGTCATCACACATGAGAGTGTCATATCACATCAGGAACAGCCCACTTGTGTGTCACCTCACATGGTCACAACTGGCATGTGATTGTCACCGCACATCTGTCACAAGCTGCTTATGACGGTCACATCACAACTGTCACAATGTTCATGTATTTGTCACCTCATGTGTCTTAATGCCCAAGGGTCACATCATACCTGTGTCATTGCACATGTGATTGTCACATCACATGGGTCTCAACACACTTGAGAGTGTCACCTGACTCCTGTGACACACAGAGTGTGATTGTCCCCTCATATTAGTCACATGCCTCCCAGGAGTGTCACATCACACCAGTCACATTGCACATGCGTGTGTCACATCGTAACAGTTCCAAATTCACTTGTGTGTCACCTCACATGGTCACAATTGGCATGTCAATGTCACCACACATCTGTCACAAGACTCATGATTGTCACATCACACCTGTCCCAATGCCTGTGTGATTGTCACCTCATGGGTGTCATAATGTGCAAGTGTCACAACATTTCAGTCCCATTGTGCCTGTTAGGGTCACACTATTTCTGTCTCGACACACATGGCAGTGTTACCTGACATCTGTCTCAACAAGAGTGTGATTAGCACATCACATTTGTCACATGACTTCTGGAGTGTCATGTCATATGTGTCCCATCACATGAGTGTGTCATAGCACATCAGGCACAACCCACTTGTGTGTCACCTCACATGGTCACAACCAGCAAGTGGTTGACACCACACAGCTGTCACACACCACTTATGTGTGTCCCATCCAAACTGTCACCATGCCCATGTGATGGTCACCTCATCTGTGTCATAACAGGCAAGTGTCACATATCTGTCACATCATGCCTGTGGCTGTCACCTATTTGTCTCAACACACATGTCAGTGTCACAGGACATCTGTCACACCAAGAGTGTGATTGTCACCTCACATTTGTCATGTGCTTTATGGAGTGCCACATCATATCTGTCATCACACATGACAGTGTCATATCACATCAGGCACAAGCCCCTTGTGTGTCATCTCACATAGTCACAACCAGCATGTGGGTTTTCTCACACACTGCTTATGTGGGTCACATCACTGCTGTCACTGTGCCCTTGTGATTGTCACCTCCTCTGTGTCATCATGCACAACTGTCACATCATATCTGTCACATTGAGCCTGTGACTGTCATGCCATTTCTGTCTCAACACACATGGCAGTGTCACATGACATCTGTCACACCAAGACTGTGATTGTCACCTCACATTTGTCACATGCATTACAGAGTATCACACAGTATATGTCATTACACATGAGAATGTCACATAACTTCAGGCACAACCCAGGTGTGTATCAGCTCACCCTGTCACAATTGGCATGTGATTGTCACCACACATCTGTCACAAGCCTCTTATGATTGTCACATCACACCTGTCATAATGCCTGAGTGATTGTCACCTCATGTGTGTCATAACATGCAATTATCCAAAAATGTCAGTCACATTGTGCCTGTTATTGGTCACACCATTTCTACTTCAACACATGTGGCAGTGTCACCTGACATATGTCACACCTCGAGTGTGATTGTCACCTCACATTTGTCACATGTGTTATGGAGTGTCACATCATATCTGTCACATTACACATGGGAGTGAAATATCACATGAGGCACAACCCACTTGTGTGTCACCTCACATGGTCACAACCCACATGTTATTGTCACCACACATCTGTCACACATGCTTATGTGGGTCACGTCAAATCTGTTACAATGCCCATGTGATTGTCACCTCATCTGTGTTATAATATGCAAGTGTCACATCATATCTCTCATATCATGCCTGTGATCATCACATCATTTCTGTCTCAACACACGTGGCAGTGTCACCTGATATCTGTCACACCCACAGTGTGATTGTCACCTCACACTTGTCACACGTCTTCTGGGAGTGTCACATCATCCCTGTCACCTCTGACATGTGCATGTCACATCACATCAGTCAAAACCCATATGTATGTGATCTCAGATGGTCACAATCTGCATATGATTGTCACCACACACTGGTCACAAGCCACTTATGAGTCTCACATCACAACTGTCACAATGCTCAAGTGACTGTCACCTCACATGTGTCTTCACGCACAACTGTCACATCATACCTGTCACATTGCACATGTGATTGTCACATCACATCAGATCCAACCCAGTTGTGTGTCACCTCCCATTGTCACAATTGGCATATGATTGTCACCACACATCTGTCACACATACTTCTGTGTGTTACATCAAAACTGTTATAACACCCATGTGACTGTCACTTCTCCTATGTCAGAATGCACGTGTCACATCATAGCTGTCACATCGTGCCTGTGACTCTCGCATCATTTCTGTCTCAACACATGTGGCAGTGTCACCTGGCATCTGTCACACCCAGAGTGTGTTTGTCACCTCCCATTTGTCAGGTGCCTTACAAAGTGTCATGTTTCCCTGTCACATCACATATGGGACTGTCACGTCACATCCATCACCACCCATTTGTCACCTCATGTGTTCACCACTGGCATATGATTGTCACCACACATCTGTCACAAGCCTCTTATCAGTGTCATATCACAACTGTCACCACACCCATGTGGCCGTTACCTCACATGTGTCATAACATGAAAGCATTATATCGTATCTATCCCATCACACTTATGATTATCACGTCACTTCTGTCTCAGCCCATGTGGGTGTGTCATCTGACATCTGTCATACCCTGAGTGTGAGTGTCACATCACATGTGTCAAATGCCTTCCAGAGTGTCACATCATATCTGTCGCATCACATGTGAGAGTGTCATATCTCATCAGGTACAACCCACTTGTGTCACCTCACATGGTCACAACCAGCATGTGGTTGTCATCACACACCTGTCACACATTGCTTATGTGTGTCACATCACAACTGTCACAACACTCATGTGATTGTTACCTCAACATGTGTCTTAAGAGGCAAGTGTCACATCATAGCTATCACATCATGCCTGTGGCTCTCATATCATTTCTGTCTCAACACATGTGGCATTGTCACCTGATACCTGTCACACTCAGAGTGGTATTGTGACCTCAATTTGTCAGAAGACTTCCAGAAGCATTACAGCATACCTGTCACTTCACATGTGCATGTCACATCATGTCCATCACAACCCACATGCATGTCAACTCAGAAGGTCACAATCAGCATACGATTGTCACCACTCATTTGTCCCAAGCCATTTATGATTGTCACATCACAACTGTCACAACGCTTCTGTGGTTGTCATCCCACATGTATCTTAACATGCAAATGCCCCATCATATGTGTCGCATTGCACCTGTGATTGTCATATCACATCTGTCTCAACACGCATGAGAGTGTCTCCTGACATGTGTCACACCCAGAGAGTGATTGTCACCTCATATAAGTCACATGCCATGCAGGAGTGTCACATCATACCTCTCATATCACACATGTGTGTGTCACATCAGATCAGTTCCAATCAACTTGTGTGTCACCTCACATTGTCACTTGCTTTACAGAGCATCGCATCATACCTGTCGTCACACATGAGAGTCATATCACATCAAGCACAAGCCATTTGTGTGTCACCTCACGTGATCACCACACATGTGTCACACATGCTTATGTGTGTCACATCAAAACTGTTACAAGGCCCATGTGATTGTCACATCACCTGTGTTGTAACACGCAAGTGCCATAACATATCAGTCACATCATGTCTGTTATTGTCACAGCATTTCTGCCTCAACAAATGTGGCAGTGTCATCTGACATCTGTTACACCCATAGTGTGTTACCTCACATTTGGCACATGCTTTACAGAGTGACACATCCTATCTGTCATCACACATGAGAGTGTCATATCACATCAGGCACAGCCCACTTGTGTGTCACCTCACATGGTCACAACTGGCATGTGATTGTCACCGCACATCTGTCACAAGCTGCTTATAACGGTCACATCACAACTGTCACAATGTTCATGTATTTGTCACCTCATGTGTCTTAATGCCCAAGGGTCACATCATACCTGTGTCATTGCACATGTGATTGTCACATCACATGGGTCTCAACACACTTGAGAGTGTCACCTGACTCCTGTGACACACAGAGTGTGATTGTCCCCTCATATTAGTCACATGCCTCCCAGGAGTGTCACATCACACCAGTCACATTGCACATGCGTGTGTCACATCGTAACAGTTCCAAATTCACTTGTGTGTCACCTCACATGGTCACAATTGGCATGTCAATGTCACCACACATCTGTCACAAGACTCATGATTGTCACATCACACCTGTCCCAATGCCTGTGTGATTGTCACCTCATGGGTGTCATAATGTGCAAGTGTCACAACATTTCAGTCCCATTGTGCCTGTTAGGGTCACACTATTTCTGTCTCGACACACATGGCAGTGTTACCTGACATCTGTCTCAACAAGAGTGTGATTAGCACATCACATTTGTCACATGACTTCTGGAGTGTCATGTCATATGTGTCCCATCACATGAGTGTGTCATAGCACATCAGGCACAACCCACTTGTGTGTCACCTCACATGGTCACAACCAGCAAGTGGTTGACACCACACAGCTGTCACACACCACTTATGTGTGTCCCATCCAAACTGTCACCATGCCCATGTGATGGTCACCTCATCTGTGTCATAACAGGCAAGTGTCACATATCTGTCACATCATGCCTGTGGCTGTCACCTATTTGTCTCAACACACATGTCAGTGTCACATGACATCTGTCACACCAAGAGTGTGATTGTCACCTCACATTTGTCATGTGCTTTATGGAGTGCCACATCATATCTGTCATCACACATGACAGTGTCATATCACATCAGGCACAAGCCCCTTGTGTGTCATCTCACATAGTCACAACCAGCATGTGGGTTTTCTCACACACTGCTTATGTGGGTCACATCACTGCTGTCACTGTGCCCTTGTGATTGTCACCTCCTCTGTGTCATCATGCACAACTGTCACATCATATCTGTCACATTGAGCCTGTGACTGTCATGCCATTTCTGTCTCAACACACATGGCAGTGTCACATGACATCTGTCACACCAAGACTGTGATTGTCACCTCACATTTGTCACATGCATTACAGAGTATCACACAGTATATGTCATTACACATGAGAATGTCACATAACTTCAGGCACAACCCAGGTGTGTATCAGCTCACCCTGTCACAATTGGCATGTGATTGTCACCACACATCTGTCACAAGCCTCTTATGATTGTCACATCACACCTGTCATAATGCCTGAGTGATTGTCACCTCATGTGTGTCATAACATGCAATTATCCAAAAATGTCAGTCACATTGTGCCTGTTATTGGTCACACCATTTCTACTTCAACACATGTGGCAGTGTCACCTGACATATGTCACACCTCGAGTGTGATTGTCACCTCACATTTGTCACATGTGTTATGGAGTGTCACATCATATCTGTCACATTACACATGGGAGTGAAATATCACATGAGGCACAACCCACTTGAGTGTCACCTCACATGGTCACAACCCACATGTTATTGTCACCACACATCTGTCACACATGCTTATGTGGGTCACGTCAAATCTGTTACAATGCCCATGTGATTGTCACCTCATCTGTGTTATAATATGCAAGTGTCACATCATATCTCTCATATCATGCCTGTGATCATCACATCATTTCTGTCTCAACACACGTGGCAGTGTCACCTGATATCTGTCACACCCACAGTGTGATTGTCACCTCACACTTGTCACACGTCTTCTGGGAGTGTCACATCATCCCTGTCACCTCTGACATGTGCATGTCACATCACATCAGTCAAAACCCATATGTATGTGATCTCAGATGGTCACAATCTGCATATGATTGTCACCACACACTGGTCACAAGCCACTTATGAGTCTCACATCACAACTGTCACAATGCTCAAGTGACTGTCACCTCACATGTGTCTTCACGCACAACTGTCACATCATACCTGTCACATTGCACATGTGATTGTCACATCACATCAGATCCAACCCAGTTGTGTGTCACCTCCCATTGTCACAATTGGCATATGATTGTCACCACACATCTGTCACACATACTTCTGTGTGTTACATCAAAACTGTTATAACACCCATGTGACTGTCACTTCTCCTATGTCAGAATGCACGTGTCACATCATAGCTGTCACATCGTGCCTGTGACTCTCGCATCATTTCTGTCTCAACACATGTGGCAGTGTCACCTGGCATCTGTCACACCCAGAGTGTGTTTGTCACCTCCCATTTGTCAGGTGCCTTACAAAGTGTCATGTTTCCCTGTCACATCACATATGGGACTGTCACGTCACATCCATCACCACCCATTTGTCACCTCATGTGTTCACCACTGGCATATGATTGTCACCACACATCTGTCACAAGCCTCTTATCAGTGTCATATCACAACTGTCACCACACCCATGTGGCCGTTACCTCACATGTGTCATAACATGAAAGCATTATATCGTATCTATCCCATCACACTTATGATTATCACGTCACTTCTGTCTCAGCCCATGTGGGTGTGTCATCTGACATCTGTCATACCCTGAGTGTGAGTGTCACATCACATGTGTCAAATGCCTTCCAGAGTGTCACATCATATCTGTCGCATCACATGTGAGAGTGTCATATCTCATCAGGTACAACCCACTTGTGTCACCTCACATGGTCACAACCAGCATGTGGTTGTCATCACACACCTGTCACACATTGCTTATGTGTGTCACATCACAACTGTCACAACACTCATGTGATTGTTACCTCAACATGTGTCTTAACAGGCAAGTGTCACATCATAGCTATCACATCATGCCTGTGGCTCTCATATCATTTCTGTCTCAACACATGTGGCATTGTCACCTGATACCTGTCACACTCAGAGTGGTATTGTGACCTCAATTTGTCAGAAGACTTCCAGAAGCATTACAGCATACCTGTCACTTCACATGTGCATGTCACATCATGTCCATCACAACCCACATGCATGTCAACTCAGAAGGTCACAATCAGCATACGATTGTCACCACTCATTTGTCCCAAGCCATTTATGATTGTCACATCACAACTGTCACAACACTTCTGTGGTTGTCATCCCACATGTATCTTAACATGCAAATGCCCCATCATATGTGTCGCATTGCACCTGTGATTGTCATATCACATCTGTCTCAACACGCATGAGAGTGTCTCCTGACATGTGTCACACCCAGAGAGTGATTGTCACCTCATATAAGTCACATGCCATGCAGGAGTGTCACATCATACCTCTCATATCACACATGTGTGTGTCACATCAGATCAGTTCCAATCAACTTGTGTGTCACCTCACATTGTCACTTGCTTTACAGAGCATCGCATCATACCTGTCGTCACACATGAGAGTCATATCACATCAAGCACAAGCCATTTGTGTGTCACCTCACGTGATCACCACACATGTGTCACACATGCTTATGTGTGTCACATCAAAACTGTTACAAGGCCCATGTGATTGTCACATCACCTGTGTTGTAACACGCAAGTGCCATAACATATCAGTCACATCATGTCTGTTATTGTCACAGCATTTCTGCCTCAACAAATGTGGCAGTGTCATCTGACATCTGTTACACCCATAGTGTGTTACCTCACATTTGGCACATGCTTTACAGAGTGACACATCCTATCTGTCATCACACATGAGAGTGTCATATCACATCAGGCACAGCCCACTTGTGTGTCACCTCACATGGTCACAACTGGCATGTGATTGTCACCGCACATCTGTCACAAGCTGCTTATAACGGTCACATCACAACTGTCACAATGTTCATGTATTTGTCACCTCATGTGTCTTAATGCCCAAGGGTCACATCATACCTGTGTCATTGCACATGTGATTGTCACATCACATGGGTCTCAACACACTTGAGAGTGTCACCTGACTCCTGTGACACACAGAGTGTGATTGTCCCCTCATATTAGTCACATGCCTCCCAGGAGTGTCACATCACACCAGTCACATTGCACATGCGTGTGTCACACCGTAACAGTTCCTAATTCACTTGTGTGTCACCTCACATGGTCACAATTGGCATGTCAATGTCACCACACATCTGTCACAAGACTCATGATTGTCACATCACACCTGTCCCAATGCCTGTGTGATTGTCACCTCATGGGTGTCATAATGTGCAAGTGTCACAACATTTCAGTCCCATTGTGCCTGTTAGGGTCACACTATTTCTGTCTCGACACACATGGCAGTGTTACCTGACATCTGTCTCAACAAGAGTGTGATTAGCACATCACATTTGTCACATGACTTCTGGAGTGTCATGTCATATGTGTCCCATCACATGAGTGTGTCATAGCACATCAGGCACAACCCACTTGTGTGTCACCTCACATGGTCACAACCAGCAAGTGGTTGACACCACACAGCTGTCACACACCACTTATGTGTGTCCCATCCAAACTGTCACCATGCCCATGTGATGGTCACCTCATCTGTGTCATAACAGGCAAGTGTCACATATCTGTCACATCATGCCTGTGGCTGTCACCTATTTGTCTCAACACACATGTCAGTGTCACATGACATCTGTCACACCAAGAGTGTGATTGTCACCTCACATTTGTCATGTGCTTTATGGAGTGCCACATCATATCTGTCATCACACATGACAGTGTCATATCACATCAGGCACAAGCCCCTTGTGTGTCATCTCACATAGTCACAACCAGCATGTGGGTTTTCTCACACACTGCTTATGTGGGTCACATCACTGCTGTCACTGTGCCCTTGTGATTGTCACCTCCTCTGTGTCATCATGCACAACTGTCACATCATATCTGTCACATTGAGCCTGTGACTGTCATGCCATTTCTGTCTCAACACACATGGCAGTGTCACATGACATCTGTCACACCAAGACTGTGATTGTCACCTCACATTTGTCACATGCATTACAGAGTATCACACAGTATATGTCATTACACATGAGAATGTCACATAACTTCAGGCACAACCCAGGTGTGTATCAGCTCACCCTGTCACAATTGGCATGTGATTGTCACCACACATCTGTCACAAGCCTCTTATGATTGTCACATCACACCTGTCATAATGCCTGAGTGATTGTCACCTCATGTGTGTCATAACATGCAATTATCCAAAAATGTCAGTCACATTGTGCCTGTTATTGGTCACACCATTTCTACTTCAACACATGTGGCAGTGTCACCTGACATATGTCACACCTCGAGTGTGATTGTCACCTCACATTTGTCACATGTGTTATGGAGTGTCACATCATATCTGTCACATTACACATGGGAGTGAAATATCACATGAGGCACAACCCACTTGTGTGTCACCTCACATGGTCACAACCCACATGTTATTGTCACCACACATCTGTCACACATGCTTATGTGGGTCACGTCAAATCTGTTACAATGCCCATGTGATGGTCACCTCATCTGTGTTATAATATGCAAGTGTCACATCATATCTCTCATATCATGCCTGTGATCATCACATCATTTCTGTCTCAACACACGTGGCAGTGTCACCTGATATCTGTCACACCCACAGTGTGATTGTCACCTCACACTTGTCACACGTCTTCTGGGAGTGTCACATCATCCCTGTCACCTCTGACATGTGCATGTCACATCACATCAGTCAAAACCCATATGTATGTGATCTCAGATGGTCACAATCTGCATATGATTGTCACCACACACTGGTCACAAGCCACTTATGAGTCTCACATCACAACTGTCACAATGCTCAAGTGACTGTCACCTCACATGTGTCTTCACGCACAACTGTCACATCATACCTGTCACATTGCACATGTGATTGTCACATCACATCAGATCCAACCCAGTTGTGTGTCACCTCCCATTGTCACAATTGGCATATGATTGTCACCACACATCTGTCACACATACTTCTGTGTGTTACATCAAAACTGTTATAACACCCATGTGACTGTCACTTCTCCTATGTCAGAATGCACGTGTCACATCATAGCTGTCACATCGTGCCTGTGACTCTCGCATCATTTCTGTCTCAACACATGTGGCAGTGTCACCTGGCATCTGTCACACCCAGAGTGTGTTTGTCACCTCCCATTTGTCAGGTGCCTTACAAAGTGTCATGTTTCCCTGTCACATCACATATGGGACTGTCACGTCACATCCATCACCACCCATTTGTCACCTCATGTGTTCACCACTGGCATATGATTGTCACCACACATCTGTCACAAGCCTCTTATCAGTGTCATATCACAACTGTCACCACACCCATGTGGCCGTTACCTCACATGTGTCATAACATGAAAGCATTATATCGTATCTATCCCATCACACTTATGATTATCACGTCACTTCTGTCTCAGCCCATGTGGGTGTGTCATCTGACATCTGTCATACCCTGAGTGTGAGTGTCACATCACATGTGTCAAATGCCTTCCAGAGTGTCACATCATATCTGTCGCATCACATGAGAGAGTGTCATATCTCATCAGGTACAACCCACTTGTGTCACCTCACATGGTCACAACCAGCATGTGGTTGTCATCACACACCTGTCACACATTGCTTATGTGTGTCACATCACAACTGTCACAACACTCATGTGATTGTTACCTCACCATGTGTCTTAAGAGGCAAGTGTCACATCATAGCTATCACATCATGCCTGTGGCTCTCATATCATTTCTGTCTCAACACATGTGGCATTGTCACCTGATACCTGTCACACTCAGAGTGTTATTGTGACCTCAATTTGTCAGAAGACTTCCAGAAGCATTACAGCATACCTGTCACTTCACATGTGCATGTCACATCATGTCCATCACAACCCACATGCATGTCAACTCAGAAGGTCACAATCAGCATACGATTGTCACCACTCATTTGTCCCAAGCCATTTATGATTGTCACATCACAACTGTCACAACGCTTCTGTGGTTGTCATCCCACATGTATCTTAACATGCAAATGCCCCATCATATGTGTCGCATTGCACCTGTGATTGTCATATCACATCTGTCTCAACACGCATGAGAGTGTCTCCTGACATGTGTCACACCCAGAGAGTGATTGTCACCTCATATAAGTCACATGCCATGCAGGAGTGTCACATCATACCTCTCATATCACACATGTGTGTGTCACATCAGATCAGTTCCAATCAACTTGTGTGTCACCTCACATTGTCACTTGCTTTACAGAGCATCGCATCATACCTGTCGTCACACATGAGAGTCATATCACATCAAGCACAAGCCATTTGTGTGTCACCTCACGTGATCACCACACATGTGTCACACATGCTTATGTGTGTCACATCAAAACTGTTACAAGGCCCATGTGATTGTCACATCTCCTGTGTTGTAACACGCAAGTGCCATAACATATCAGTCACATCATGTCTGTTATTGTCACAGCATTTCTGCCTCAACAAATGTGGCAGTGTCATCTGACATCTGTTACACCCATAGTGTGTTACCTCACATTTGGCACATGCTTTACAGAGTGACACATCCTATCTGTCATCACACATGAGAGTGTCATATCACATCAGGCACAGCCCACTTGTGTGTCACCTCACATGGTCACAACTGGCATGTGATTGTCACCGCACATCTGTCACAAGCTGCTTATGACGGTCACATCACAACTGTCACAATGTTCATGTATTTGTCACCTCATGTGTCTTAATGCCCAAGGGTCACATCATACCTGTGTCATTGCACATGTGATTGTCACATCACATGGGTCTCAACACACTTGAGAGTGTCACCTGACTCCTGTGACACACAGAGTGTGATTGTCCCCTCATATTAGTCACATGCCTCCCAGGAGTGTCACATCACACCAGTCACATTGCACATGCGTGTGTCACATCGTAACAGTTCCAAATTCACTTGTGTGTCACCTCACATGGTCACAATTGGCATGTCAATGTCACCACACATCTGTCACAAGACTCATGATTGTCACATCACACCTGTCCCAATGCCTGTGTGATTGTCACCTCATGGGTGTCATAATGTGCAAGTGTCACAACATTTCAGTCCCATTGTGCCTGTTAGGGTCACACTATTTCTGTCTCGACACACATGGCAGTGTTACCTGACATCTGTCTCAACAAGAGTGTGATTAGCACATCACATTTGTCACATGACTTCTGGAGTGTCATGTCATATGTGTCCCATCACATGAGTGTGTCATAGCACATCAGGCACAACCCACTTGTGTGTCACCTCACATGGTCACAACCAGCAAGTGGTTGACACCACACAGCTGTCACACACCACTTATGTGTGTCCCATCCAAACTGTCACCATGCCCATGTGATGGTCACCTCATCTGTGTCATAACAGGCAAGTGTCACATATCTGTCACATCATGCCTGTGGCTGTCACCTATTTGTCTCAACACACATGTCAGTGTCACAGGACATCTGTCACACCAAGAGTGTGATTGTCACCTCACATTTGTCATGTGCTTTATGGAGTGCCACATCATATCTGTCATCACACATGACAGTGTCATATCACATCAGGCACAAGCCCCTTGTGTGTCATCTCACATAGTCACAACCAGCATGTGGGTTTTCTCACACACTGCTTATGTGGGTCACATCACTGCTGTCACTGTGCCCTTGTGATTGTCACCTCCTCTGTGTCATCATGCACAACTGTCACATCATATCTGTCACATTGAGCCTGTGACTGTCATGCCATTTCTGTCTCAACACACATGGCAGTGTCACATGACATCTGTCACACCAAGACTGTGATTGTCACCTCACATTTGTCACATGCATTACAGAGTATCACACAGTATATGTCATTACACATGAGAATGTCACATAACTTCAGGCACAACCCAGGTGTGTATCAGCTCACCCTGTCACAATTGGCATGTGATTGTCACCACACATCTGTCACAAGCCTCTTATGATTGTCACATCACACCTGTCATAATGCCTGAGTGATTGTCACCTCATGTGTGTCATAACATGCAATTATCCAAAAATGTCAGTCACATTGTGCCTGTTATTGGTCACACCATTTCTACTTCAACACATGTGGCAGTGTCACCTGACATATGTCACACCTCGAGTGTGATTGTCACCTCACATTTGTCACATGTGTTATGGAGTGTCACATCATATCTGTCACATTACACATGGGAGTGAAATATCACATGAGGCACAACCCACTTGTGTGTCACCTCACATGGTCACAACCCACATGTTATTGTCACCACACATCTGTCACACATGCTTATGTGGGTCACGTCAAATCTGTTACAATGCCCATGTGATGGTCACCTCATCTGTGTTATAATATGCAAGTGTCACATCATATCTCTCATATCATGCCTGTGATCATCACATCATTTCTGTCTCAACACACGTGGCAGTGTCACCTGATATCTGTCACACCCACAGTGTGATTGTCACCTCACACTTGTCACACGTCTTCTGGGAGTGTCACATCATCCCTGTCACATCTGACATGTGCATGTCACATCACATCAGTCAAAACCCATATGTATGTGATCTCAGATGGTCACAATCTGCATATGATTGTCACCACACACTGGTCACAAGCCACTTATGAGTCTCACATCACAACTGTCACAATGCTCAAGTGACTGTCACCTCACATGTGTCTTCACGCACAACTGTCACATCATACCTGTCACATTGCACATGTGATTGTCACATCACATCAGATCCAACCCAGTTGTGTGTCACCTCCCATTGTCACAATTGGCATATGATTGTCACCACACATCTGTCACACATACTTCTGTGTGTTACATCAAAACTGTTATAACACCCATGTGACTGTCACTTCTCCTATGTCAGAATGCACGTGTCACATCATAGCTGTCACATCGTGCCTGTGACTCTCGCATCATTTCTGTCTCAACACATGTGGCAGTGTCACCTGGCATCTGTCACACCCAGAGTGTGTTTGTCACCTCCCATTTGTCAGGTGCCTTACAAAGTGTCATGTTTCCCTGTCACATCACATATGGGACTGTCACGTCACATCCATCACCACCCATTTGTCACCTCATGTGTTCACCACTGGCATATGATTGTCACCACACATCTGTCACAAGCCTCTTATCAGTGTCATATCACAACTGTCACCACACCCATGTGGCCGTTACCTCACATGTGTCATAACATGAAAGCATTATATCGTATCTATCCCATCACACTTATGATTATCACGTCACTTCTGTCTCAGCCCATGTGGGTGTGTCATCTGACATCTGTCATACCCTGAGTGTGAGTGTCACATCACATGTGTCAAATGCCTTCCAGAGTGTCACATCATATCTGTCGCATCACATGAGAGAGTGTCATATCTCATCAGGTACAACCCACTTGTGTCACCTCACATGGTCACAACCAGCATGTGGTTGTCATCACACACCTGTCACACATTGCTTATGTGTGTCACATCACAACTGTCACAACACTCATGTGATTGTTACCTCAACATGTGTCTTAACAGGCAAGTGTCACATCATAGCTATCACATCATGCCTGTGGCTCTCATATCATTTCTGTCTCAACACATGTGGCATTGTCACCTGATACCTGTCACACTCAGAGTGGTATTGTGACCTCAATTTGTCAGAAGACTTCCAGAAGCATTACAGCATACCTGTCACTTCACATGTGCATGTCACATCATGTCCATCACAACCCACATGCATGTCAACTCAGAAGGTCACAATCAGCATACGATTGTCACCACTCATTTGTCCCAAGCCATTTATGATTGTCACATCACAACTGTCACAACGCTTCTGTGGTTGTCATCCCACATGTATCTTAACATGCAAATGCCCCATCATATGTGTCGCATTGCACCTGTGATTGTCATATCACATCTGTCTCAACACGCATGAGAGTGTCTCCTGACATGTGTCACACCCAGAGAGTGATTGTCACCTCATATAAGTCACATGCCATGCAGGAGTGTCACATCATGCCTCTCATATCACACATGTGTGTGTCACATCAGATCAGTTCCAATCAACTTGTGTGTCACCTCACATTGTCACTTGCTTTACAGAGCATCGCATCATACCTGTTGTCACACATGAGAGTCATATCACATCAAGCACAAGCCATTTGTGTGTCACCTCACGTGATCACCACACATGTGTCACACATGCTTATGTGTGTCACATCAAAACTGTTACAAGGCCCATGTGATTGTCACATCTCCTGTGTTGTAACACGCAAGTGCCATAACATATCAGTCACATCATGTCTGTTATTGTCACAGCATTTCTGCCTCAACAAATGTGGCAGTGTCATCTGACATCTGTTACACCCATAGTGTGTTACCTCACATTTGGCACATGCTTTACAGAGTGACACATCCTATCTGTCATCACACATGAGAGTGTCATATCACATCAGGCACAGCCCACTTGTGTGTCACCTCACATGGTCACAACTGGCATGTGATTGTCACCGCACATCTGTCACAAGCTGCTTATGACGGTCACATCACAACTGTCACAATGTTCATGTATTTGTCACCTCATGTGTCTTAATGCCCAAGGGTCACATCATACCTGTGTCATTGCACATGTGATTGTCACATCACATGGGTCTCAACACACTTGAGAGTGTCACCTGACTCCTGTGACACACAGAGTGTGATTGTCCCCTCATATTAGTCACATGCCTCCCAGGAGTGTCACATCACACCAGTCACATTGCACATGCGTGTGTCACATCGTAACAGTTCCAAATTCACTTGTGTGTCACCTCACATGGTCACAATTGGCATGTCAATGTCACCACACATCTGTCACAAGACTCATGATTGTCACATCACACCTGTCCCAATGCCTGTGTGATTGTCACCTCATGGGTGTCATAATGTGCAAGTGTCACAACATTTCAGTCCCATTGTGCCTGTTAGGGTCACACTATTTCTGTCTCGACACACATGGCAGTGTTACCTGACATCTGTCTCAACAAGAGTGTGATTAGCACATCACATTTGTCACATGACTTCTGGAGTGTCATGTCATATGTGTCCCATCACATGAGTGTGTCATAGCACATCAGGCACAACCCACTTGTGTGTCACCTCACATGGTCACAACCAGCAAGTGGTTGACACCACACAGCTGTCACACACCACTTATGTGTGTCCCATCCAAACTGTCACCATGCCCATGTGATGGTCACCTCATCTGTGTCATAACAGGCAAGTGTCACATATCTGTCACATCATGCCTGTGGCTGTCACCTATTTGTCTCAACACACATGTCAGTGTCACATGACATCTGTCACACCAAGAGTGTGATTGTCACCTCACATTTGTCATGTGCTTTATGGAGTGCCACATCATATCTGTCATCACACATGACAGTGTCATATCACATCAGGCACAAGCCCCTTGTGTGTCATCTCACATAGTCACAACCAGCATGTGGGTTTTCTCACACACTGCTTATGTGGGTCACATCACTGCTGTCACTGTGCCCTTGTGATTGTCACCTCCTCTGTGTCATCATGCACAACTGTCACATCATATCTGTCACATTGAGCCTGTGACTGTCATGCCATTTCTGTCTCAACACACATGGCAGTGTCACATGACATCTGTCACACCAAGACTGTGATTGTCACCTCACATTTGTCACATGCATTACAGAGTATCACACAGTATATGTCATTACACATGAGAATGTCACATAACTTCAGGCACAACCCAGGTGTGTATCAGCTCACCCTGTCACAATTGGCATGTGATTGTCACCACACATCTGTCACAAGCCTCTTATGATTGTCACATCACACCTGTCATAATGCCTGAGTGATTGTCACCTCATGTGTGTCATAACATGCAATTATCCAACAATGTCAGTCACATTGTGCCTGTTATTGGTCACACCATTTCTACTTCAACACATGTGGCAGTGTCACCTGACATATGTCACACCTCGAGTGTGATTGTCACCTCACATTTGTCACATGTGTTATGGAGTGTCACATCATATCTGTCACATTACACATGGGAGTGAAATATCACATGAGGCACAACCCACTTGTGTGTCACCTCACATGGTCACAACCCACATGTTATTGTCACCACACATCTGTCACACATGCTTATGTGGGTCACGTCAAATCTGTTACAATGCCCATGTGATTGTCACCTCATCTGTGTTATAATATGCAAGTGTCACATCATATCTCTCATATCATGCCTGTGATCATCACATCATTTCTGTCTCAACACACGTGGCAGTGTCACCTGATATCTGTCACACCCACAGTGTGATTGTCACCTCACACTTGTCACACGTCTTCTGGGAGTGTCACATCATCCCTGTCACCTCTGACATGTGCATGTCACATCACATCAGTCAAAACCCATATGTATGTGATCTCAGATGGTCACAATCTGCATATGATTGTCACCACACACTGGTCACAAGCCACTTATGAGTCTCACATCACAACTGTCACAATGCTCAAGTGACTGTCACCTCACATGTGTCTTCACGCACAACTGTCACATCATACCTGTCACATTGCACATGTGATTGTCACATCACATCAGATCCAACCCAGTTGTGTGTCACCTCCCATTGTCACAATTGGCATATGATTGTCACCACACATCTGTCACACATACTTCTGTGTGTTACATCAAAACTGTTATAACACCCATGTGACTGTCACTTCTCCTATGTCAGAATGCACGTGTCACATCATATCTGTCACATCGTGCCTGTGACTCTCGCATCATTTCTGTCTCAACACATGTGGCAGTGTCACCTGGCATCTGTCACACCCAGAGTGTGTTTGTCACCTCCCATTTGTCAGGTGCCTTACAAAGTGTCATGTTTCCCTGTCACATCACATATGGGACTGTCACGTCACATCCATCACCACCCATTTGTCACCTCATGTGTTCACCACTGGCATATGATTGTCACCACACATCTGTCACAAGCCTCTTATCAGTGTCATATCACAACTGTCACCACACCCATGTGGCCGTTACCTCACATGTGTCATAACATGAAAGCATTATATCGTATCTATCCCATCACACTTATGATTATCACGTCACTTCTGTCTCAGCCCATGTGGGTGTGTCATCTGACATCTGTCATACCCTGAGTGTGAGTGTCACATCACATGTGTCAAATGCCTTCCAGAGTGTCACATCATATCTGTCGCATCACATGAGAGAGTGTCATATCTCATCAGGTACAACCCACTTGTGTCACCTCACATGGTCACAACCAGCATGTGGTTGTCATCACACACCTGTCACACATTGCTTATGTGTGTCACATCACAACTGTCACAACACTCATGTGATTGTTACCTCACCATGTGTCTTAAGAGGCAAGTGTCACATCATAGCTATCACATCATGCCTGTGGCTCTCATATCATTTCTGTCTCAACACATGTGGCATTGTCACCTGATACCTGTCACACTCAGAGTGTTATTGTGACCTCAATTTGTCAGAAGACTTCCAGAAGCATTACAGCATACCTGTCACTTCACATGTGCATGTCACATCATGTCCATCACAACCCACATGCATGTCAACTCAGAAGGTCACAATCAGCATACGATTGTCACCACTCATTTGTCCCAAGCCATTTATGATTGTCACATCACAACTGTCACAACGCTTCTGTGGTTGTCATCCCACATGTATCTTAACATGCAAATGCCCCATCATATGTGTCGCATTGCACCTGTGATTGTCATATCACATCTGTCTCAACACGCATGAGAGTGTCTCCTGACATGTGTCACACCCAGAGAGTGATTGTCACCTCATATAAGTCACATGCCATGCAGGAGTGTCACATCATACCTCTCATATCACACATGTGTGTGTCACATCAGATCAGTTCCAATCAACTTGTGTGTCACCTCACATTGTCACTTGCTTTACAGAGCATCGCATCATACCTGTTGTCACACATGAGAGTCATATCACATCAAGCACAAGCCATTTGTGTGTCACCTCACGTGATCACCACACATGTGTCACACATGCTTATGTGTGTCACATCAAAACTGTTACAAGGCCCATGTGATTGTCACATCTCCTGTGTTGTAACACGCAAGTGCCATAACATATCAGTCACATCATGTCTGTTATTGTCACAGCATTTCTGCCTCAACAAATGTGGCAGTGTCATCTGACATCTGTTACACCCATAGTGTGTTACCTCACATTTGGCACATGCTTTACAGAGTGACACATCCTATCTGTCATCACACATGAGAGTGTCATATCACATCAGGCACAGCCCACTTGTGTGTCACCTCACATGGTCACAACTGGCATGTGATTGTCACCGCACATCTGTCACAAGCTGCTTATGACGGTCACATCACAACTGTCACAATGTTCATGTATTTGTCACCTCATGTGTCTTAATGCCCAAGGGTCACATCATACCTGTGTCATTGCACATGTGATTGTCACATCACATGGGTCTCAACACACTTGAGAGTGTCACCTGACTCCTGTGACACACAGAGTGTGATTGTCCCCTCATATTAGTCACATGCCTCCCAGGAGTGTCACATCACACCAGTCACATTGCACATGCGTGTGTCACATCGTAACAGTTCCAAATTCACTTGTGTGTCACCTCACATGGTCACAATTGGCATGTCAATGTCACCACACATCTGTCACAAGACTCATGATTGTCACATCACACCTGTCCCAATGCCTGTGTGATTGTCACCTCATGGGTGTCATAATGTGCAAGTGTCACAACATTTCAGTCCCATTGTGCCTGTTAGGGTCACACTATTTCTGTCTCGACACACATGGCAGTGTTACCTGACATCTGTCTCAACAAGAGTGTGATTAGCACATCACATTTGTCACATGACTTCTGGAGTGTCATGTCATATGTGTCCCATCACATGAGTGTGTCATAGCACATCAGGCACAACCCACTTGTGTGTCACCTCACATGGTCACAACCAGCAAGTGGTTGACACCACACAGCTGTCACACACCACTTATGTGTGTCACATCCAAACTGTCACCATGCCCATGTGATGGTCACCTCATCTGTGTCATAACAGGCAAGTGTCACATATCTGTCACATCATGCCTGTGGCTGTCACCTATTTGTCTCAACACACATGTCAGTGTCACATGACATCTGTCACACCAAGAGTGTGATTGTCACCTCACATTTGTCATGTGCTTTATGGAGTGCCACATCATATCTGTCATCACACATGACAGTGTCATATCACATCAGGCACAAGCCCCTTGTGTGTCATCTCACATAGTCACAACCAGCATGTGGGTTTTCTCACACACTGCTTATGTGGGTCACATCACTGCTGTCACTGTGCCCTTGTGATTGTCACCTCCTCTGTGTCATCATGCACAACTGTCACATCATATCTGTCACATTGAGCCTGTGACTGTCATGCCATTTCTGTCTCAACACACATGGCAGTGTCACATGACATCTGTCACACCAAGACTGTGATTGTCACCTCACATTTGTCACATGCATTACAGAGTATCACACAGTATATGTCATTACACATGAGAATGTCACATAACTTCAGGCACAACCCAGGTGTGTATCAGCTCACCCTGTCACAATTGGCATGTGATTGTCACCACACATCTGTCACAAGCCTCTTATGATTGTCACATCACACCTGTCATAATGCCTGAGTGATTGTCACCTCATGTGTGTCATAACATGCAATTATCCAAAAATGTCAGTCACATTGTGCCTGTTATTGGTCACACCATTTCTACTTCAACACATGTGGCAGTGTCACCTGACATATGTCACACCTCGAGTGTGATTGTCACCTCACATTTGTCACATGTGTTATGGAGTGTCACATCATATCTGTCACATTACACATGGGAGTGAAATATCACATGAGGCACAACCCACTTGTGTGTCACCTCACATGGTCACAACCCACATGTTATTGTCACCACACATCTGTCACACATGCTTATGTGGGTCACGTCAAATCTGTTACAATGCCCATGTGATGGTCACCTCATCTGTGTTATAATATGCAAGTGTCACATCATATCTCTCATATCATGCCTGTGATCATCACATCATTTCTGTCTCAACACACGTGGCAGTGTCACCTGATATCTGTCACACCCACAGTGTGATTGTCACCTCACACTTGTCACACGTCTTCTGGGAGTGTCACATCATCCCTGTCACCTCTGACATGTGCATGTCACATCACATCAGTCAAAACCCATATGTATGTGATCTCAGATGGTCACAATCTGCATATGATTGTCACCACACACTGGTCACAAGCCACTTATGAGTCTCACATCACAACTGTCACAATGCTCAAGTGACTGTCACCTCACATGTGTCTTCACGCACAACTGTCACATCATACCTGTCACATTGCACATGTGATTGTCACATCACATCAGATCCAACCCAGTTGTGTGTCACCTCCCATTGTCACAATTGGCATATGATTGTCACCACACATCTGTCACACATACTTCTGTGTGTTACATCAAAACTGTTATAACACCCATGTGACTGTCACTTCTCCTATGTCAGAATGCACGTGTCACATCATAGCTGTCACATCGTGCCTGTGACTCTCGCATCATTTCTGTCTCAACACATGTGGCAGTGTCACCTGGCATCTGTCACACCCAGAGTGTGTTTGTCACCTCCCATTTGTCAGGTGCCTTACAAAGTGTCATGTTTCCCTGTCACATCACATATGGGACTGTCACATCACATCCATCACCACCCATTTGTCACCTCATGTGTTCACCACTGGCATATGATTGTCACCACACATCTGTCACAAGCCTCTTATCAGTGTCATATCACAACTGTCACCACACCCATGTGGCCGTTACCTCACATGTGTCATAACATGAAAGCATTATATCGTATCTATCCCATCACACTTATGATTATCACGTCACTTCTGTCTCAGCCCATGTGGGTGTGTCATCTGACATCTGTCATACCCTGAGTGTGAGTGTCACATCACATGTGTCAAATGCCTTCCAGAGTGTCACATCATATCTGTCGCATCACATGTGAGAGTGTCATATCTCATCAGGTACAACCCACTTGTGTCACCTCACATGGTCACAACCAGCATGTGGTTGTCATCACACACCTGTCACACATTGCTTATGTGTGTCACATCACAACTGTCACAACACTCATGTGATTGTTACCTCAACATGTGTCTTAAGAGGCAAGTGTCACATCATAGCTATCACATCATGCCTGTGGCTCTCATATCATTTCTGTCTCAACACATGTGGCATTGTCACCTGATACCTGTCACACTCAGAGTGGTATTGTGACCTCAATTTGTCAGAAGACTTCCAGAAGCATTACAGCATACCTGTCACTTCACATGTGCATGTCACATCATGTCCATCACAACCCACATGCATGTCAACTCAGAAGGTCACAATCAGCATACGATTGTCACCACTCATTTGTCCCAAGCCATTTATGATTGTCACATCACAACTGTCACAACGCTTCTGTGGTTGTCATCCCACATGTATCTTAACATGCAAATGCCCCATCATATGTGTCGCATTGCACCTGTGATTGTCATATCACATCTGTCTCAACACGCATGAGAGTGTCTCCTGACATGTGTCACACCCAGAGAGTGATTGTCACCTCATATAAGTCACATGCCATGCAGGAGTGTCACATCATACCTCTCATATCACACATGTGTGTGTCACATCAGATCAGTTCCAATCAACTTGTGTGTCACCTCACATTGTCACTTGCTTTACAGAGCATCGCATCATACCTGTCGTCACACATGAGAGTCATATCACATCAAGCACAAGCCATTTGTGTGTCACCTCACGTGATCACCACACATGTGTCACACATGCTTATGTGTGTCACATCAAAACTGTTACAAGGCCCATGTGATTGTCACATCACCTGTGTTGTAACACGCAAGTGCCATAACATATCAGTCACATCATGTCTGTTATTGTCACAGCATTTCTGCCTCAACAAATGTGGCAGTGTCATCTGACATCTGTTACACCCATAGTGTGTTACCTCACATTTGGCACATGCTTTACAGAGTGACACATCCTATCTGTCATCACACATGAGAGTGTCATATCACATCAGGCACAGCCCACTTGTGTGTCACCTCACATGGTCACAACTGGCATGTGATTGTCACCGCACATCTGTCACAAGCTGCTTATAACGGTCACATCACAACTGTCACAATGTTCATGTATTTGTCACCTCATGTGTCTTAATGCCCAAGGGTCACATCATACCTGTGTCATTGCACATGTGATTGTCACATCACATGGGTCTCAACACACTTGAGAGTGTCACCTGACTCCTGTGACACACAGAGTGTGATTGTCCCCTCATATTAGTCACATGCCTCCCAGGAGTGTCACATCACACCAGTCACATTGCACATGCGTGTGTCACACCGTAACAGTTCCAAATTCACTTGTGTGTCACCTCACATGGTCACAATTGGCATGTCAATGTCAACACATCATCTGTCACAAGACTCATGATTGTCACATCACACCTGTCCCAATGCCTGTGTGATTGTCACCTCATGGGTGTCATAATGTGCAAGTGTCACAACATTTCAGTCCCATTGTGCCTGTTAGGGTCACACTATTTCTGTCTCGACACACATGGCAGTGTTACCTGACATCTGTCTCAACAAGAGTGTGATTAGCACATCACATTTGTCACATGACTTCTGGAGTGTCATGTCATATGTGTCCCATCACATGAGTGTGTCATAGCACATCAGGCACAACCCACTTGTGTGTCACCTCACATGGTCACAACCAGCAAGTGGTTGACACCACACAGCTGTCACACACCACTTATGTGTGTCCCATCCAAACTGTCACCATGCCCATGTGATGGTCACCTCATCTGTGTCATAACAGGCAAGTGTCACATATCTGTCACATCATGCCTGTGGCTGTCACCTATTTGTCTCAACACACATGTCAGTGTCACATGACATCTGTCACACCAAGAGTGTGATTGTCACCTCACATTTGTCATGTGCTTTATGGAGTGCCACATCATATCTGTCATCACACATGACAGTGTCATATCACATCAGGCACAAGCCCCTTGTGTGTCATCTCACATAGTCACAACCAGCATGTGGGTTTTCTCACACACTGCTTATGTGGGTCACATCACTGCTGTCACTGTGCCCTTGTGATTGTCACCTCCTCTGTGTCATCATGCACAACTGTCACATCATATCTGTCACATTGAGCCTGTGACTGTCATGCCATTTCTGTCTCAACACACATGGCAGTGTCACATGACATCTGTCACACCAAGACTGTGATTGTCACCTCACATTTGTCACATGCATTACAGAGTATCACACAGTATATGTCATTACACATGAGAATGTCACATAACTTCAGGCACAACCCACGTGTGTATCAGCTCACCCTGTCACAATTGGCATGTGATTGTCACCACACATCTGTCACAAGCCTCTTATGATTGTCACATCACACCTGTCATAATGCCTGAGTGATTGTCACCTCATGTGTGTCATAACATGCAATTATCCAAAAATGTCAGTCACATTGTGCCTGTTATTGGTCACACCATTTCTACTTCAACACATGTGGCAGTGTCACCTGACATATGTCACACCTCGAGTGTGATTGTCACCTCACATTTGTCACATGTGTTATGGAGTGTCACATCATATCTGTCACATTACACATGGGAGTGAAATATCACATGAGGCACAACCCACTTGTGTGTCACCTCACATGGTCACAACCCACATGTTATTGTCACCACACATCTGTCACACATGCTTATGTGGGTCACGTCAAATCTGTTACAATGCCCATGTGATTGTCACCTCATCTGTGTTATAATATGCAAGTGTCACATCATATCTCTCATATCATGCCTGTGATCATCACATCATTTCTGTCTCAACACACGTGGCAGTGTCACCTGATATCTGTCACACCCACAGTGTGATTGTCACCTCACACTTGTCACACGTCTTCTGGGAGTGTCACATCATCCCTGTCACATCTGACATGTGCATGTCACATCACATCAGTCAAAACCCATATGTATGTGATCTCAGATGGTCACAATCTGCATATGATTGTCACCACACACTGTTCACAAGCCACTTATGAGTCTCACATCACAACTGTCACAATGCTCAAGTGACTGTCACCTCACATGTGTCTTCACGCACAACTGTCACATCATACCTGTCACATTGCACATGTGATTGTCACATCACATCAGATCCAACCCAGTTGTGTGTCACCTCCCATTGTCACAATTGGCATATGATTGTCACCACACATCTGTCACACATACTTCTGTGTGTTACATCAAAACTGTTATAACACCCATGTGACTGTCACTTCTCCTATGTCAGAATGCACGTGTCACATCATAGCTGTCACATCGTGCCTGTGACTCTCGCATCATTTCTGTCTCAACACATGTGGCAGTGTCACCTGGCATCTGTCACACCCAGAGTGTGTTTGTCACCTCCCATTTGTCAGGTGCCTTACAAAGTGTCATGTTTCCCTGTCACATCACATATGGGACTGTCACGTCACATCCATCACCACCCATTTGTCACCTCATGTGTTCACCACTGGCATATGATTGTCACCACACATCTGTCACAAGCCTCTTATCAGTGTCATATCACAACTGTCACCACACCCATGTGGCCGTTACCTCACATGTGTCATAACATGAAAGCATTATATCGTATCTATCCCATCACACTTATGATTATCACGTCACTTCTGTCTCAGCCCATGTGGGTGTGTCATCTGACATCTGTCATACCCTGAGTGTGAGTGTCACATCACATGTGTCAAATGCCTTCCAGAGTGTCACATCATATCTGTCGCATCACATGTGAGAGTGTCATATCTCATCAGGTACAACCCACTTGTGTCACCTCACATGGTCACAACCAGCATGTGGTTGTCATCACACACCTGTCACACATTGCTTATGTGTGTCACATCACAACTGTCACAACACTCATGTGATTGTTACCTCAACATGTGTCTTAACAGGCAAGTGTCACATCATAGCTATCACATCATGCCTGTGGCTCTCATATCATTTCTGTCTCAACACATGTGGCATTGTCACCTGATACCTGTCACACTCAGAGTGGTATTGTGACCTCAATTTGTCAGAAGACTTCCAGAAGCATTACAGCATACCTGTCACTTCACATGTGCATGTCACATCATGTCCATCACAACCCACATGCATGTCAACTCAGAAGGTCACAATCAGCATACGATTGTCACCACTCATTTGTCCCAAGCCATTTATGATTGTCACATCACAACTGTCACAACGCTTCTGTGGTTGTCATCCCACATGTATCTTAACATGCAAATGCCCCATCATATGTGTCGCATTGCACCTGTGATTGTCATATCACATCTGTCTCAACACGCATGAGAGTGTCTCCTGACATGTGTCACACCCAGAGAGTGATTGTCACCTCATATAAGTCACATGCCATGCAGGAGTGTCACATCATACCTCTCATATCACACATGTGTGTGTCACATCAGATCAGTTCCAATCAACTTGTGTGTCACCTCACATTGTCACTTGCTTTACAGAGCATCGCATCATACCTGTCGTCACACATGAGAGTCATATCACATCAAGCACAAGCCATTTGTGTGTCACCTCACGTGATCACCACACATGTGTCACACATGCTTATGTGTGTCACATCAAAACTGTTACAAGGCCCATGTGATTGTCACATCACCTGTGTTGTAACACGCAAGTGCCATAACATATCAGTCACATCATGTCTGTTATTGTCACAGCATTTCTGCCTCAACAAATGTGGCAGTGTCATCTGACATCTGTTACACCCATAGTGTGTTACCTCACATTTGGCACATGCTTTACAGAGTGACACATCCTATCTGTCATCACACATGAGAGTGTCATATCACATCAGGCACAGCCCACTTGTGTGTCACCTCACATGGTCACAACTGGCATGTGATTGTCACCGCACATCTGTCACAAGCTGCTTATGACGGTCACATCACAACTGTCACAATGTTCATGTATTTGTCACCTCATGTGTCTTAATGCCCAAGGGTCACATCATACCTGTGTCATTGCACATGTGATTGTCACATCACATGGGTCTCAACACACTTGAGAGTGTCACCTGACTCCTGTGACACACAGAGTGTGATTGTCACCTCATATTAGTCACATGCCTCCCAGGAGTGTCACATCACACCAGTCACATTGCACATGCGTGTGTCACACCGTAACAGTTCCTAATTCACTTGTGTGTCACCTCACATGGTCACAATTGGCATGTCAATGTCACCACACATCTGTCACAAGACTCATGATTGTCACATCACACCTGTCCCAATGCCTGTGTGATTGTCACCTCATGGGTGTCATAATGTGCAAGTGTCACAACATTTCAGTCCCATTGTGCCTGTTAGGGTCACACTATTTCTGTCTCGACACACATGGCAGTGTTACCTGACATCTGTCTCAACAAGAGTGTGATTAGCACATCACATTTGTCACATGACTTCTGGAGTGTCATGTCATATGTGTCCCATCACATGAGTGTGTCATAGCACATCAGGCACAACCCACTTGTGTGTCACCTCACATGGTCACAACCAGCAAGTGGTTGACACCACACAGCTGTCACACACCACTTATGTGTGTCCCATCCAAACTGTCACCATGCCCATGTGATGGTCACCTCATCTGTGTCATAACAGGCAAGTGTCACATATCTGTCACATCATGCCTGTGGCTGTCACCTATTTGTCTCAACACACATGTCAGTGTCACATGACATCTGTCACACCAAGAGTGTGATTGTCACCTCACATTTGTCATGTGCTTTATGGAGTGCCACATCATATCTGTCATCACACATGACAGTGTCATATCACATCAGGCACAAGCCCCTTGTGTGTCATCTCACATAGTCACAACCAGCATGTGGGTTTTCTCACACACTGCTTATGTGGGTCACATCACTGCTGTCACTGTGCCCTTGTGATTGTCACCTCCTCTGTGTCATCATGCACAACTGTCACATCATATCTGTCACATTGAGCCTGTGACTGTCATGCCATTTCTGTCTCAACACACATGGCAGTGTCACATGACATCTGTCACACCAAGACTGTGATTGTCACCTCACATTTGTCACATGCATTACAGAGTATCACACAGTATATGTCATTACACATGAGAATGTCACATAACTTCAGGCACAACCCAGGTGTGTATCAGCTCACCCTGTCACAATTGGCATGTGATTGTCACCACACATCTGTCACAAGCCTCTTATGATTGTCACATCACACCTGTCATAATGCCTGAGTGATTGTCACCTCATGTGTGTCATAACATGCAATTATCCAAAAATGTCAGTCACATTGTGCCTGTTATTGGTCACACCATTTCTACTTCAACACATGTGGCAGTGTCACCTGACATATGTCACACCTCGAGTGTGATTGTCACCTCACATTTGTCACATGTGTTATGGAGTGTCACATCATATCTGTCACATTACACATGGGAGTGAAATATCACATGAGGCACAACCCACTTGTGTGTCACCTCACATGGTCACAACCCACATGTTATTGTCACCACACATCTGTCACACATGCTTATGTGGGTCACGTCAAATCTGTTACAATGCCCATGTGATTGTCACCTCATCTGTGTTATAATATGCAAGTGTCACATCATATCTCTCATATCATGCCTGTGATCATCACATCATTTCTGTCTCAACACACGTGGCAGTGTCACCTGATATCTGTCACACCCACAGTGTGATTGTCACCTCACACTTGTCACACGTCTTCTGGGAGTGTCACATCATCCCTGTCACATCTGACATGTGCATGTCACATCACATCAGTCAAAACCCATATGTATGTGATCTCAGATGGTCACAATCTGCATATGATTGTCACCACACACTGGTCACAAGCCACTTATGAGTCTCACATCACAACTGTCACAATGCTCAAGTGACTGTCACCTCACATGTGTCTTCACGCACAACTGTCACATCATACCTGTCACATTGCACATGTGATTGTCACATCACATCAGATCCAACCCAGTTGTGTGTCACCTCCCATTGTCACAATTGGCATATGATTGTCACCACACATCTGTCACACATACTTCTGTGTGTTACATCAAAACTGTTATAACACCCATGTGACTGTCACTTCTCCTATGTCAGAATGCACGTGTCACATCATAGCTGTCACATCGTGCCTGTGACTCTCGCATCATTTCTGTCTCAACACATGTGGCAGTGTCACCTGGCATCTGTCACACCCAGAGTGTGTTTGTCACCTCCCATTTGTCAGGTGCCTTACAAAGTGTCATGTTTCCCTGTCACATCACATATGGGACTGTCACGTCACATCCATCACCACCCATTTGTCACCTCATGTGTTCACCACTGGCATATGATTGTCACCACACATCTGTCACAAGCCTCTTATCAGTGTCATATCACAACTGTCACCACACCCATGTGGCCGTTACCTCACATGTGTCATAACATGAAAGCATTATATCGTATCTATCCCATCACACTTATGATTATCACGTCACTTCTGTCTCAGCCCATGTGGGTGTGTCATCTGACATCTGTCATACCCTGAGTGTGAGTGTCACATCACATGTGTCAAATGCCTTCCAGAGTGTCACATCATATCTGTCGCATCACATGTGAGAGTGTCATATCTCATCAGGTACAACCCACTTGTGTCACCTCACATGGTCACAACCAGCATGTGGTTGTCATCACACACCTGTCACACATTGCTTATGTGTGTCACATCACAACTGTCACAACACTCATGTGATTGTTACCTCAACATGTGTCTTAAGAGGCAAGTGTCACATCATAGCTATCACATCATGCCTGTGGCTCTCATATCATTTCTGTCTCAACACATGTGGCATTGTCACCTGATACCTGTCACACTCAGAGTGGTATTGTGACCTCAATTTGTCAGAAGACTTCCAGAAGCATTACAGCATACCTGTCACTTCACATGTGCATGTCACATCATGTCCATCACAACCCACATGCATGTCAACTCAGAAGGTCACAATCAGCATACGATTGTCACCACTCATTTGTCCCAAGCCATTTATGATTGTCACATCACAACTGTCACAACGCTTCTGTGGTTGTCATCCCACATGTATCTTAACATGCAAATGCCCCATCATATGTGTCGCATTGCACCTGTGATTGTCATATCACATCTGTCTCAACACGCATGAGAGTGTCTCCTGACATGTGTCACACCCAGAGAGTGATTGTCACCTCATATAAGTCACATGCCATGCAGGAGTGTCACATCATACCTCTCATATCACACATGTGTGTGTCACATCAGATCAGTTCCAATCAACTTGTGTGTCACCTCACATTGTCACTTGCTTTACAGAGCATCGCATCATACCTGTCGTCACACATGAGAGTCATATCACATCAAGCACAAGCCATTTGTGTGTCACCTCACGTGATCACCACACATGTGTCACACATGCTTATGTGTGTCACATCAAAACTGTTACAAGGCCCATGTGATTGTCACATCACCTGTGTTGTAACACGCAAGTGCCATAACATATCAGTCACATCATGTCTGTTATTGTCACAGCATTTCTGCCTCAACAAATGTGGCAGTGTCATCTGACATCTGTTACACCCATAGTGTGTTACCTCACATTTGGCACATGCTTTACAGAGTGACACATCCTATCTGTCATCACACATGAGAGTGTCATATCACATCAGGCACAGCCCACTTGTGTGTCACCTCACATGGTCACAACTGGCATGTGATTGTCACCGCACATCTGTCACAAGCTGCTTATAACGGTCACATCACAACTGTCACAATGTTCATGTATTTGTCACCTCATGTGTCTTAATGCCCAAGGGTCACATCATACCTGTGTCATTGCACATGTGATTGTCACATCACATGGGTCTCAACACACTTGAGAGTGTCACCTGACTCCTGTGACACACAGAGTGTGATTGTCACCTCATATTAGTCACATGCCTCCCAGGAGTGTCACATCACACCAGTCACATTGCACATGCGTGTGTCACACCGTAACAGTTCCTAATTCACTTGTGTGTCACCTCACATGGTCACAATTGGCATGTCAATGTCACCACACATCTGTCACAAGACTCATGATTGTCACATCACACCTGTCCCAATGCCTGTGTGATTGTCACCTCATGGGTGTCATAATGTGCAAGTGTCACAACATTTCAGTCACATTGTGCCTGTTAGGGTCACACTATTTCTGTCTCGACACACATGGCAGTGTTACCTGACATCTGTCTCAACAAGAGTGTGATTAGCACATCACATTTGTCACATGACTTCTGGAGTGTCATGTCATATGTGTCCCATCACATGAGTGTGTCATAGCACATCAGGCACAACCCACTTGTGTGTCACCTCACATGGTCACAACCAGCAAGTGGTTGACACCACACAGCTGTCACACACCACTTATGTGTGTCCCATCCAAACTGTCACCATGCCCATGTGATGGTCACCTCATCTGTGTCATAACAGGCAAGTGTCACATATCTGTCACATCATGCCTGTGGCTGTCACCTATTTGTCTCAACACACATGTCAGTGTCACATGACATCTGTCACACCAAGAGTGTGATTGTCACCTCACATTTGTCATGTGCTTTATGGAGTGCCACATCATATCTGTCATCACACATGACAGTGTCATATCACATCAGGCACAAGCCCCTTGTGTGTCATCTCACATAGTCACAACCAGCATGTGGGTTTTCTCACACACTGCTTATGTGGGTCACATCACTGCTGTCACTGTGCCCTTGTGATTGTCACCTCCTCTGTGTCATCATGCACAACTGTCACATCATATCTGTCACATTGAGCCTGTGACTGTCATGCCATTTCTGTCTCAACACACATGGCAGTGTCACATGACATCTGTCACACCAAGACTGTGATTGTCACCTCACATTTGTCACATGCATTACAGAGTATCACACAGTATATGTCATTACACATGAGAATGTCACATAACTTCAGGCACAACCCAGGTGTGTATCAGCTCACCCTGTCACAATTGGCATGTGATTGTCACCACACATCTGTCACAAGCCTCTTATGATTGTCACATCACACCTGTCATAATGCCTGAGTGATTGTCACCTCATGTGTGTCATAACATGCAATTATCCAAAAATGTCAGTCACATTGTGCCTGTTATTGGTCACACCATTTCTACTTCAACACATGTGGCAGTGTCACCTGACATATGTCACACCTCGAGTGTGATTGTCACCTCACATTTGTCACATGTGTTATGGAGTGTCACATCATATCTGTCACATTACACATGGGAGTGAAATATCACATGAGGCACAACCCACTTGTGTGTCACCTCACATGGTCACAACCCACATGTTATTGTCACCACACATCTGTCACACATGCTTATGTGGGTCACGTCAAATCTGTTACAATGCCCATGTGATTGTCACCTCATCTGTGTTATAATATGCAAGTGTCACATCATATCTCTCATATCATGCCTGTGATCATCACATCATTTCTGTCTCAACACACGTGGCAGTGTCACCTGATATCTGTCACACCCACAGTGTGATTGTCACCTCACACTTGTCACACGTCTTCTGGGAGTGTCACATCATCCCTGTCACATCTGACATGTGCATGTCACATCACATCAGTCAAAACCCATATGTATGTGATCTCAGATGGTCACAATCTGCATATGATTGTCACCACACACTGGTCACAAGCCACTTATGAGTCTCACATCACAACTGTCACAATGCTCAAGTGACTGTCACCTCACATGTGTCTTCACGCACAACTGTCACATCATACCTGTCACATTGCACATGTGATTGTCACATCACATCAGATCCAACCCAGTTGTGTGTCACCTCCCATTGTCACAATTGGCATATGATTGTCACCACACATCTGTCACACATACTTCTGTGTGTTACATCAAAACTGTTATAACACCCATGTGACTGTCACTTCTCCTATGTCAGAATGCACGTGTCACATCATATCTGTCACATCGTGCCTGTGACTCTCGCATCATTTCTGTCTCAACACATGTGGCAGTGTCACCTGGCATCTGTCACACCCAGAGTGTGTTTGTCACCTCCCATTTGTCAGGTGCCTTACAAAGTGTCATGTTTCCCTGTCACATCACATATGGGACTGTCACGTCACATCCATCACCACCCATTTGTCACCTCATGTGTTCACCACTGGCATATGATTGTCACCACACATCTGTCACAAGCCTCTTATCAGTGTCATATCACAACTGTCACCACACCCATGTGGCCGTTACCTCACATGTGTCATAACATGAAAGCATTATATCGTATCTATCCCATCACACTTATGATTATCACGTCACTTCTGTCTCAGCCCATGTGGGTGTGTCATCTGACATCTGTCATACCCTGAGTGTGAGTGTCACATCACATGTGTCAAATGCCTTCCAGAGTGTCACATCATATCTGTCGCATCACATGAGAGAGTGTCATATCTCATCAGGTACAACCCACTTGTGTCACCTCACATGGTCACAACCAGCATGTGGTTGTCATCACACACCTGTCACACATTGCTTATGTGTGTCACATCACAACTGTCACAACACTCATGTGATTGTTACCTCAACATGTGTCTTAAGAGGCAAGTGTCACATCATAGCTATCACATCATGCCTGTGGCTCTCATATCATTTCTGTCTCAACACATGTGGCATTGTCACCTGATACCTGTCACACTCAGAGTGGTATTGTGACCTCAATTTGTCAGAAGACTTCCAGAAGCATTACAGCATACCTGTCACTTCACATGTGCATGTCACATCATGTCCATCACAACCCACATGCATGTCAACTCAGAAGGTCACAATCAGCATACGATTGTCACCACTCATTTGTCCCAAGCCATTTATGATTGTCACATCACAACTGTCACAACGCTTCTGTGGTTGTCATCCCACATGTATCTTAACATGCAAATGCCCCATCATATGTGTCGCATTGCACCTGTGATTGTCATATCACATCTGTCTCAACACGCATGAGAGTGTCTCCTGACATGTGTCACACCCAGAGAGTGATTGTCACCTCATATAAGTCACATGCCATGCAGGAGTGTCACATCATGCCTCTCATATCACACATGTGTGTGTCACATCAGATCAGTTCCAATCAACTTGTGTGTCACCTCACATTGTCACTTGCTTTACAGAGCATCGCATCATACCTGTTGTCACACATGAGAGTCATATCACATCAAGCACAAGCCATTTGTGTGTCACCTCACGTGATCACCACACATGTGTCACACATGCTTATGTGTGTCACATCAAAACTGTTACAAGGCCCATGTGATTGTCACATCTCCTGTGTTGTAACACGCAAGTGCCATAACATATCAGTCACATCATGTCTGTTATTGTCACAGCATTTCTGCCTCAACAAATGTGGCAGTGTCATCTGACATCTGTTACACCCATAGTGTGTTACCTCACATTTGGCACATGCTTTACAGAGTGACACATCCTATCTGTCATCACACATGAGAGTGTCATATCACATCAGGCACAGCCCACTTGTGTGTCACCTCACATGGTCACAACTGGCATGTGATTGTCACCGCACATCTGTCACAAGCTGCTTATGACGGTCACATCACAACTGTCACAATGTTCATGTATTTGTCACCTCATGTGTCTTAATGCCCAAGGGTCACATCATACCTGTGTCATTGCACATGTGATTGTCACATCACATGGGTCTCAACACACTTGAGAGTGTCACCTGACTCCTGTGACACACAGAGTGTGATTGTCCCCTCATATTAGTCACATGCCTCCCAGGAGTGTCACATCACACCAGTCACATTGCACATGCGTGTGTCACATCGTAACAGTTCCAAATTCACTTGTGTGTCACCTCACATGGTCACAATTGGCATGTCAATGTCACCACACATCTGTCACAAGACTCATGATTGTCACATCACACCTGTCCCAATGCCTGTGTGATTGTCACCTCATGGGTGTCATAATGTGCAAGTGTCACAACATTTCAGTCCCATTGTGCCTGTTAGGGTCACACTATTTCTGTCTCGACACACATGGCAGTGTTACCTGACATCTGTCTCAACAAGAGTGTGATTAGCACATCACATTTGTCACATGACTTCTGGAGTGTCATGTCATATGTGTCCCATCACATGAGTGTGTCATAGCACATCAGGCACAACCCACTTGTGTGTCACCTCACATGGTCACAACCAGCAAGTGGTTGACACCACACAGCTGTCACACACCACTTATGTGTGTCCCATCCAAACTGTCACCATGCCCATGTGATGGTCACCTCATCTGTGTCATAACAGGCAAGTGTCACATATCTGTCACATCATGCCTGTGGCTGTCACCTATTTGTCTCAACACACATGTCAGTGTCACATGACATCTGTCACACCAAGAGTGTGATTGTCACCTCACATTTGTCATGTGCTTTATGGAGTGCCACATCATATCTGTCATCACACATGACAGTGTCATATCACATCAGGCACAAGCCCCTTGTGTGTCATCTCACATAGTCACAACCAGCATGTGGGTTTTCTCACACACTGCTTATGTGGGTCACATCACTGCTGTCACTGTGCCCTTGTGATTGTCACCTCCTCTGTGTCATCATGCACAACTGTCACATCATATCTGTCACATTGAGCCTGTGACTGTCATGCCATTTCTGTCTCAACACACATGGCAGTGTCACATGACATCTGTCACACCAAGACTGTGATTGTCACCTCACATTTGTCACATGCATTACAGAGTATCACACAGTATATGTCATTACACATGAGAATGTCACATAACTTCAGGCACAACCCAGGTGTGTATCAGCTCACCCTGTCACAATTGGCATGTGATTGTCACCACACATCTGTCACAAGCCTCTTATGATTGTCACATCACACCTGTCATAATGCCTGAGTGATTGTCACCTCATGTGTGTCATAACATGCAATTATCCAAAAATGTCAGTCACATTGTGCCTGTTATTGGTCACACCATTTCTACTTCAACACATGTGGCAGTGTCACCTGACATATGTCACACCTCGAGTGTGATTGTCACCTCACATTTGTCACATGTGTTATGGAGTGTCACATCATATCTGTCACATTACACATGGGAGTGAAATATCACATGAGGCACAACCCACTTGTGTGTCACCTCACATGGTCACAACCCACATGTTATTGTCACCACACATCTGTCACACATGCTTATGTGGGTCACGTCAAATCTGTTACAATGCCCATGTGATTGTCACCTCATCTGTGTTATAATATGCAAGTGTCACATCATATCTCTCATATCATGCCTGTGATCATCACATCATTTCTGTCTCAACACACGTGGCAGTGTCACCTGATATCTGTCACACCCACAGTGTGATTGTCACCTCACACTTGTCACACGTCTTCTGGGAGTGTCACATCATCCCTGTCACCTCTGACATGTGCATGTCACATCACATCAGTCAAAACCCATATGTATGTGATCTCAGATGGTCACAATCTGCATATGATTGTCACCACACACTGGTCACAAGCCACTTATGAGTCTCACATCACAACTGTCACAATGCTCAAGTGACTGTCACCTCACATGTGTCTTCACGCACAACTGTCACATCATACCTGTCACATTGCACATGTGATTGTCACATCACATCAGATCCAACCCAGTTGTGTGTCACCTCCCATTGTCACAATTGGCATATGATTGTCACCACACATCTGTCACACATACTTCTGTGTGTTACATCAAAACTGTTATAACACCCATGTGACTGTCACTTCTCCTATGTCAGAATGCACGTGTCACATCATATCTGTCACATCGTGCCTGTGACTCTCGCATCATTTCTGTCTCAACACATGTGGCAGTGTCACCTGGCATCTGTCACACCCAGAGTGTGTTTGTCACCTCCCATTTGTCAGGTGCCTTACAAAGTGTCATGTTTCCCTGTCACATCACATATGGGACTGTCACGTCACATCCATCACCACCCATTTGTCACCTCATGTGTTCACCACTGGCATATGATTGTCACCACACATCTGTCACAAGCCTCTTATCAGTGTCATATCACAACTGTCACCACACCCATGTGGCCGTTACCTCACATGTGTCATAACATGAAAGCATTATATCGTATCTATCCCATCACACTTATGATTATCACGTCACTTCTGTCTCAGCCCATGTGGGTGTGTCATCTGACATCTGTCATACCCTGAGTGTGAGTGTCACATCACATGTGTCAAATGCCTTCCAGAGTGTCACATCATATCTGTCGCATCACATGAGAGAGTGTCATATCTCATCAGGTACAACCCACTTGTGTCACCTCACATGGTCACAACCAGCATGTGGTTGTCATCACACACCTGTCACACATTGCTTATGTGTGTCACATCACAACTGTCACAACACTCATGTGATTGTTACCTCACCATGTGTCTTAAGAGGCAAGTGTCACATCATAGCTATCACATCATGCCTGTGGCTCTCATATCATTTCTGTCTCAACACATGTGGCATTGTCACCTGATACCTGTCACACTCAGAGTGTTATTGTGACCTCAATTTGTCAGAAGACTTCCAGAAGCATTACAGCATACCTGTCACTTCACATGTGCATGTCACATCATGTCCATCACAACCCACATGCATGTCAACTCAGAAGGTCACAATCAGCATACGATTGTCACCACTCATTTGTCCCAAGCCATTTATGATTGTCACATCACAACTGTCACAACGCTTCTGTGGTTGTCATCCCACATGTATCTTAACATGCAAATGCCCCATCATATGTGTCGCATTGCACCTGTGATTGTCATATCACATCTGTCTCAACACGCATGAGAGTGTCTCCTGACATGTGTCACACCCAGAGAGTGATTGTCACCTCATATAAGTCACATGCCATGCAGGAGTGTCACATCATACCTCTCATATCACACATGTGTGTGTCACATCAGATCAGTTCCAATCAACTTGTGTGTCACCTCACATTGTCACTTGCTTTACAGAGCATCGCATCATACCTGTTGTCACACATGAGAGTCATATCACATCAAGCACAAGCCATTTGTGTGTCACCTCACGTGATCACCACACATGTGTCACACATGCTTATGTGTGTCACATCAAAACTGTTACAAGGCCCATGTGATTGTCACATCTCCTGTGTTGTAACACGCAAGTGCCATAACATATCAGTCACATCATGTCTGTTATTGTCACAGCATTTCTGCCTCAACAAATGTGGCAGTGTCATCTGACATCTGTTACACCCATAGTGTGTTACCTCACATTTGGCACATGCTTTACAGAGTGACACATCCTATCTGTCATCACACATGAGAGTGTCATATCACATCAGGCACAGCCCACTTGTGTGTCACCTCACATGGTCACAACTGGCATGTGATTGTCACCGCACATCTGTCACAAGCTGCTTATGACGGTCACATCACAACTGTCACAATGTTCATGTATTTGTCACCTCATGTGTCTTAATGCCCAAGGGTCACATCATACCTGTGTCATTGCACATGTGATTGTCACATCACATGGGTCTCAACACACTTGAGAGTGTCACCTGACTCCTGTGACACACAGAGTGTGATTGTCCCCTCATATTAGTCACATGCCTCCCAGGAGTGTCACATCACACCAGTCACATTGCACATGCGTGTGTCACATCGTAACAGTTCCAAATTCACTTGTGTGTCACCTCACATGGTCACAATTGGCATGTCAATGTCACCACACATCTGTCACAAGACTCATGATTGTCACATCACACCTGTCCCAATGCCTGTGTGATTGTCACCTCATGGGTGTCATAATGTGCAAGTGTCACAACATTTCAGTCCCATTGTGCCTGTTAGGGTCACACTATTTCTGTCTCGACACACATGGCAGTGTTACCTGACATCTGTCTCAACAAGAGTGTGATTAGCACATCACATTTGTCACATGACTTCTGGAGTGTCATGTCATATGTGTCCCATCACATGAGTGTGTCATAGCACATCAGGCACAACCCACTTGTGTGTCACCTCACATGGTCACAACCAGCAAGTGGTTGACACCACACAGCTGTCACACACCACTTATGTGTGTCCCATCCAAACTGTCACCATGCCCATGTGATGGTCACCTCATCTGTGTCATAACAGGCAAGTGTCACATATCTGTCACATCATGCCTGTGGCTGTCACCTATTTGTCTCAACACACATGTCAGTGTCACATGACATCTGTCACACCAAGAGTGTGATTGTCACCTCACATTTGTCATGTGCTTTATGGAGTGCCACATCATATCTGTCATCACACATGACAGTGTCATATCACATCAGGCACAAGCCCCTTGTGTGTCATCTCACATAGTCACAACCAGCATGTGGGTTTTCTCACACACTGCTTATGTGGGTCACATCACTGCTGTCACTGTGCCCTTGTGATTGTCACCTCCTCTGTGTCATCATGCACAACTGTCACATCATATCTGTCACATTGAGCCTGTGACTGTCATGCCATTTCTGTCTCAACACACATGGCAGTGTCACATGACATCTGTCACACCAAGACTGTGATTGTCACCTCACATTTGTCACATGCATTACAGAGTATCACACAGTATATGTCATTACACATGAGAATGTCACATAACTTCAGGCACAACCCAGGTGTGTATCAGCTCACCCTGTCACAATTGGCATGTGATTGTCACCACACATCTGTCACAAGCCTCTTATGATTGTCACATCACACCTGTCATAATGCCTGAGTGATTGTCACCTCATGTGTGTCATAACATGCAATTATCCAAAAATGTCAGTCACATTGTGCCTGTTATTGGTCACACCATTTCTACTTCAACACATGTGGCAGTGTCACCTGACATATGTCACACCTCGAGTGTGATTGTCACCTCACATTTGTCACATGTGTTATGGAGTGTCACATCATATCTGTCACATTACACATGGGAGTGAAATATCACATGAGGCACAACCCACTTGTGTGTCACCTCACATGGTCACAACCCACATGTTATTGTCACCACACATCTGTCACACATGCTTATGTGGGTCACGTCAAATCTGTTACAATGCCCATGTGATGGTCACCTCATCTGTGTTATAATATGCAAGTGTCACATCATATCTCTCATATCATGCCTGTGATCATCACATCATTTCTGTCTCAACACACGTGGCAGTGTCACCTGATATCTGTCACACCCACAGTGTGATTGTCACCTCACACTTGTCACACGTCTTCTGGGAGTGTCACATCATCCCTGTCACATCTGACATGTGCATGTCACATCACATCAGTCAAAACCCATATGTATGTGATCTCAGATGGTCACAATCTGCATATGATTGTCACCACACACTGGTCACAAGCCACTTATGAGTCTCACATCACAACTGTCACAATGCTCAAGTGACTGTCACCTCACATGTGTCTTCACGCACAACTGTCACATCATACCTGTCACATTGCACATGTGATTGTCACATCACATCAGATCCAACCCAGTTGTGTGTCACCTCCCATTGTCACAATTGGCATATGATTGTCACCACACATCTGTCACACATACTTCTGTGTGTTACATCAAAACTGTTATAACACCCATGTGACTGTCACTTCTCCTATGTCAGAATGCACGTGTCACATCATAGCTGTCACATCGTGCCTGTGACTCTCGCATCATTTCTGTCTCAACACATGTGGCAGTGTCACCTGGCATCTGTCACACCCAGAGTGTGTTTGTCACCTCCCATTTGTCAGGTGCCTTACAAAGTGTCATGTTTCCCTGTCACATCACATATGGGACTGTCACGTCACATCCATCACCACCCATTTGTCACCTCATGTGTTCACCACTGGCATATGATTGTCACCACACATCTGTCACAAGCCTCTTATCAGTGTCATATCACAACTGTCACCACACCCATGTGGCCGTTACCTCACATGTGTCATAACATGAAAGCATTATATCGTATCTATCCCATCACACTTATGATTATCACGTCACTTCTGTCTCAGCCCATGTGGGTGTGTCATCTGACATCTGTCATACCCTGAGTGTGAGTGTCACATCACATGTGTCAAATGCCTTCCAGAGTGTCACATCATATCTGTCGCATCACATGTGAGAGTGTCATATCTCATCAGGTACAACCCACTTGTGTCACCTCACATGGTCACAACCAGCATGTGGTTGTCATCACACACCTGTCACACATTGCTTATGTGTGTCACATCACAACTGTCACAACACTCATGTGATTGTTACCTCAACATGTGTCTTAAGAGGCAAGTGTCACATCATAGCTATCACATCATGCCTGTGGCTCTCATATCATTTCTGTCTCAACACATGTGGCATTGTCACCTGATACCTGTCACACTCAGAGTGGTATTGTGACCTCAATTTGTCAGAAGACTTCCAGAAGCATTACAGCATACCTGTCACTTCACATGTGCATGTCACATCATGTCCATCACAACCCACATGCATGTCAACTCAGAAGGTCACAATCAGCATACGATTGTCACCACTCATTTGTCCCAAGCCATTTATGATTGTCACATCACAACTGTCACAACGCTTCTGTGGTTGTCATCCCACATGTATCTTAACATGCAAATGCCCCATCATATGTGTCGCATTGCACCTGTGATTGTCATATCACATCTGTCTCAACACGCATGAGAGTGTCTCCTGACATGTGTCACACCCAGAGAGTGATTGTCACCTCATATAAGTCACATGCCATGCAGGAGTGTCACATCATACCTCTCATATCACACATGTGTGTGTCACATCAGATCAGTTCCAATCAACTTGTGTGTCACCTCACATTGTCACTTGCTTTACAGAGCATCGCATCATACCTGTCGTCACACATGAGAGTCATATCACATCAAGCACAAGCCATTTGTGTGTCACCTCACGTGATCACCACACATGTGTCACACATGCTTATGTGTGTCACATCAAAACTGTTACAAGGCCCATGTGATTGTCACATCACCTGTGTTGTAACACGCAAGTGCCATAACATATCAGTCACATCATGTCTGTTATTGTCACAGCATTTCTGCCTCAACAAATGTGGCAGTGTCATCTGACATCTGTTACACCCATAGTGTGTTACCTCACATTTGGCACATGCTTTACAGAGTGACACATCCTATCTGTCATCACACATGAGAGTGTCATATCACATCAGGCACAGCCCACTTGTGTGTCACCTCACATGGTCACAACTGGCATGTGATTGTCACCGCACATCTGTCACAAGCTGCTTATAACGGTCACATCACAACTGTCACAATGTTCATGTATTTGTCACCTCATGTGTCTTAATGCCCAAGGGTCACATCATACCTGTGTCATTGCACATGTGATTGTCACATCACATGGGTCTCAACACACTTGAGAGTGTCACCTGACTCCTGTGACACACAGAGTGTGATTGTCCCCTCATATTAGTCACATGCCTCCCAGGAGTGTCACATCACACCAGTCACATTGCACATGCGTGTGTCACACCGTAACAGTTCCAAATTCACTTGTGTGTCACCTCACATGGTCACAATTGGCATGTCAATGTCAACACATCATCTGTCACAAGACTCATGATTGTCACATCACACCTGTCCCAATGCCTGTGTGATTGTCACCTCATGGGTGTCATAATGTGCAAGTGTCACAACATTTCAGTCACATTGTGCCTGTTAGGGTCACACTATTTCTGTCTCGACACACATGGCAGTGTTACCTGACATCTGTCTCAACAAGAGTGTGATTAGCACATCACATTTGTCACATGACTTCTGGAGTGTCATGTCATATGTGTCCCATCACATGAGTGTGTCATAGCACATCAGGCACAACCCACTTGTGTGTCACCTCACATGGTCACAACCAGCAAGTGGTTGACACCACACAGCTGTCACACACCACTTATGTGTGTCCCATCCAAACTGTCACCATGCCCATGTGATGGTCACCTCATCTGTGTCATAACAGGCAAGTGTCACATATCTGTCACATCATGCCTGTGGCTGTCACCTATTTGTCTCAACACACATGTCAGTGTCACATGACATCTGTCACACCAAGAGTGTGATTGTCACCTCACATTTGTCATGTGCTTTATGGAGTGCCACATCATATCTGTCATCACACATGACAGTGTCATATCACATCAGGCACAAGCCCCTTGTGTGTCATCTCACATAGTCACAACCAGCATGTGGGTTTTCTCACACACTGCTTATGTGGGTCACATCACTGCTGTCACTGTGCCCTTGTGATTGTCACCTCCTCTGTGTCATCATGCACAACTGTCACATCATATCTGTCACATTGAGCCTGTGACTGTCATGCCATTTCTGTCTCAACACACATGGCAGTGTCACATGACATCTGTCACACCAAGACTGTGATTGTCACCTCACATTTGTCACATGCATTACAGAGTATCACACAGTATATGTCATTACACATGAGAATGTCACATAACTTCAGGCACAACCCAGGTGTGTATCAGCTCACCCTGTCACAATTGGCATGTGATTGTCACCACACATCTGTCACAAGCCTCTTATGATTGTCACATCACACCTGTCATAATGCCTGAGTGATTGTCACCTCATGTGTGTCATAACATGCAATTATCCAAAAATGTCAGTCACATTGTGCCTGTTATTGGTCACACCATTTCTACTTCAACACATGTGGCAGTGTCACCTGACATATGTCACACCTCGAGTGTGATTGTCACCTCACATTTGTCACATGTGTTATGGAGTGTCACATCATATCTGTCACATTACACATGGGAGTGAAATATCACATGAGGCACAACCCACTTGTGTGTCACCTCACATGGTCACAACCCACATGTTATTGTCACCACACATCTGTCACACATGCTTATGTGGGTCACGTCAAATCTGTTACAATGCCCATGTGATTGTCACCTCATCTGTGTTATAATATGCAAGTGTCACATCATATCTCTCATATCATGCCTGTGATCATCACATCATTTCTGTCTCAACACACGTGGCAGTGTCACCTGATATCTGTCACACCCACAGTGTGATTGTCACCTCACACTTGTCACACGTCTTCTGGGAGTGTCACATCATCCCTGTCACATCTGACATGTGCATGTCACATCACATCAGTCAAAACCCATATGTATGTGATCTCAGATGGTCACAATCTGCATATGATTGTCACCACACACTGGTCACAAGCCACTTATGAGTCTCACATCACAACTGTCACAATGCTCAAGTGACTGTCACCTCACATGTGTCTTCACGCACAACTGTCACATCATACCTGTCACATTGCACATGTGATTGTCACATCACATCAGATCCAACCCAGTTGTGTGTCACCTCCCATTGTCACAATTGGCATATGATTGTCACCACACATCTGTCACACATACTTCTGTGTGTTACATCAAAACTGTTATAACACCCATGTGACTGTCACTTCTCCTATGTCAGAATGCACGTGTCACTTCATAGCTGTCACATCGTGCCTGTGACTCTCGCATCATTTCTGTCTCAACACATGTGGCAGTGTCACCTGGCATCTGTCACACCCAGAGTGTGTTTGTCACCTCCCATTTGTCAGGTGCCTTACAAAGTGTCATGTTTCCCTGTCACATCACATATGGGACTGTCACGTCACATCCATCACCACCCATTTGTCACCTCATGTGTTCACCACTGGCATATGATTGTCACCACACATCTGTCACAAGCCTCTTATCAGTGTCATATCACAACTGTCACCACACCCATGTGGCCGTTACCTCACATGTGTCATAACATGAAAGCATTATATCGTATCTATCCCATCACACTTATGATTATCACGTCACTTCTGTCTCAGCCCATGTGGGTGTGTCATCTGACATCTGTCATACCCTGAGTGTGAGTGTCACATCACATGTGTCAAATGCCTTCCAGAGTGTCACATCATATCTGTCGCATCACATGTGAGAGTGTCATATCTCATCAGGTACAACCCACTTGTGTCACCTCACATGGTCACAACCAGCATGTGGTTGTCATCACACACCTGTCACACATTGCTTATGTGTGTCACATCACAACTGTCACAACACTCATGTGATTGTTACCTCAACATGTGTCTTAACAGGCAAGTGTCACATCATAGCTATCACATCATGCCTGTGGCTCTCATATCATTTCTGTCTCAACACATGTGGCATTGTCACCTGATACCTGTCACACTCAGAGTGGTATTGTGACCTCAATTTGTCAGAAGACTTCCAGAAGCATTACAGCATACCTGTCACTTCACATGTGCATGTCACATCATGTCCATCACAACCCACATGCATGTCAACTCAGAAGGTCACAATCAGCATACGATTGTCACCACTCATTTGTCCCAAGCCATTTATGATTGTCACATCACAACTGTCACAACGCTTCTGTGGTTGTCATCCCACATGTATCTTAACATGCAAATGCCCCATCATATGTGTCGCATTGCACCTGTGATTGTCATATCACATCTGTCTCAACACGCATGAGAGTGTCTCCTGACATGTGTCACACCCAGAGAGTGATTGTCACCTCATATAAGTCACATGCCATGCAGGAGTGTCACATCATACCTCTCATATCACACATGTGTGTGTCACATCAGATCAGTTCCAATCAACTTGTGTGTCACCTCACATTGTCACTTGCTTTACAGAGCATCGCATCATACCTGTTGTCACACATGAGAGTCATATCACATCAAGCACAAGCCATTTGTGTGTCACCTCACGTGATCACCACACATGTGTCACACATGCTTATGTGTGTCACATCAAAACTGTTACAAGGCCCATGTGATTGTCACATCACCTGTGTTGTAACACGCAAGTGCCATAACATATCAGTCACATCATGTCTGTTATTGTCACAGCATTTCTGCCTCAACAAATGTGGCAGTGTCATCTGACATCTGTTACACCCATAGTGTGTTACCTCACATTTGGCACATGCTTTACAGAGTGACACATCCTATCTGTCATCACACATGAGAGTGTCATATCACATCAGGCACAGCCCACTTGTGTGTCACCTCACATGGTCACAACTGGCATGTGATTGTCACCGCACATCTGTCACAAGCTGCTTATAACGGTCACATCACAACTGTCACAATGTTCATGTATTTGTCACCTCATGTGTCTTAATGCCCAAGGGTCACATCATACCTGTGTCATTGCACATGTGATTGTCACATCACATGGGTCTCAACACACTTGAGAGTGTCACCTGACTCCTGTGACACACAGAGTGTGATTGTCACCTCATATTAGTCACATGCCTCCCAGGAGTGTCACATCACACCAGTCACATTGCACATGCGTGTGTCACACCGTAACAGTTCCTAATTCACTTGTGTGTCACCTCACATGGTCACAATTGGCATGTCAATGTCACCACACATCTGTCACAAGACTCATGATTGTCACATCACACCTGTCCCAATGCCTGTGTGATTGTCACCTCATGGGTGTCATAATGTGCAAGTGTCACAACATTTCAGTCCCATTGTGCCTGTTAGGGTCACACTATTTCTGTCTCGACACACATGGCAGTGTTACCTGACATCTGTCTCAACAAGAGTGTGATTAGCACATCACATTTGTCACATGACTTCTGGAGTGTCATGTCATATGTGTCCCATCACATGAGTGTGTCATAGCACATCAGGCACAACCCACTTGTGTGTCACCTCACATGGTCACAACCAGCAAGTGGTTGACACCACACAGCTGTCACACACCACTTATGTGTGTCACATCCAAACTGTCACCATGCCCATGTGATGGTCACCTCATCTGTGTCATAACAGGCAAGTGTCACATATCTGTCACATCATGCCTGTGGCTGTCACCTATTTGTCTCAACACACATGTCAGTGTCACATGACATCTGTCACACCAAGAGTGTGATTGTCACCTCACATTTGTCATGTGCTTTATGGAGTGCCACATCATATCTGTCATCACACATGACAGTGTCATATCACATCAGGCACAAGCCCCTTGTGTGTCATCTCACATAGTCACAACCAGCATGTGGGTTTTCTCACACACTGCTTATGTGGGTCACATCACTGCTGTCACTGTGCCCTTGTGATTGTCACCTCCTCTGTGTCATCATGCACAACTGTCACATCATATCTGTCACATTGAGCCTGTGACTGTCATGCCATTTCTGTCTCAACACACATGGCAGTGTCACATGACATCTGTCACACCAAGACTGTGATTGTCACCTCACATTTGTCACATGCATTACAGAGTATCACACAGTATATGTCATTACACATGAGAATGTCACATAACTTCAGGCACAACCCACGTGTGTATCAGCTCACCCTGTCACAATTGGCATGTGATTGTCACCACACATCTGTCACAAGCCTCTTATGATTGTCACATCACACCTGTCATAATGCCTGAGTGATTGTCACCTCATGTGTGTCATAACATGCAATTATCCAAAAATGTCAGTCACATTGTGCCTGTTATTGGTCACACCATTTCTACTTCAACACATGTGGCAGTGTCACCTGACATATGTCACACCTCGAGTGTGATTGTCACCTCACATTTGTCACATGTGTTATGGAGTGTCACATCATATCTGTCACATTACACATGGGAGTGAAATATCACATGAGGCACAACCCACTTGTGTGTCACCTCACATGGTCACAACCCACATGTTATTGTCACCACACATCTGTCACACATGCTTATGTGGGTCACGTCAAATCTGTTACAATGCCCATGTGATTGTCACCTCATCTGTGTTATAATATGCAAGTGTCACATCATATCTCTCATATCATGCCTGTGATCATCACATCATTTCTGTCTCAACACACGTGGCAGTGTCACCTGATATCTGTCACACCCACAGTGTGATTGTCACCTCACACTTGTCACACGTCTTCTGGGAGTGTCACATCATCCCTGTCACCTCTGACATGTGCATGTCACATCACATCAGTCAAAACCCATATGTATGTGATCTCAGATGGTCACAATCTGCATATGATTGTCACCACACACTGGTCACAAGCCACTTATGAGTCTCACATCACAACTGTCACAATGCTCAAGTGACTGTCACCTCACATGTGTCTTCACGCACAACTGTCACATCATACCTGTCACATTGCACATGTGATTGTCACATCACATCAGATCCAACCCAGTTGTGTGTCACCTCCCATTGTCACAATTGGCATATGATTGTCACCACACATCTGTCACACATACTTCTGTGTGTTACATCAAAACTGTTATAACACCCATGTGACTGTCACTTCTCCTATGTCAGAATGCACGTGTCACTTCATAGCTGTCACATCGTGCCTGTGACTCTCGCATCATTTCTGTCTCAACACATGTGGCAGTGTCACCTGGCATCTGTCACACCCAGAGTGTGTTTGTCACCTCCCATTTGTCAGGTGCCTTACAAAGTGTCATGTTTCCCTGTCACATCACATATGGGACTGTCACGTCACATCCATCACCACCCATTTGTCACCTCATGTGTTCACCACTGGCATATGATTGTCACCACACATCTGTCACAAGCCTCTTATCAGTGTCATATCACAACTGTCACCACACCCATGTGGCCGTTACCTCACATGTGTCATAACATGAAAGCATTATATCGTATCTATCCCATCACACTTATGATTATCACGTCACTTCTGTCTCAGCCCATGTGGGTGTGTCATCTGACATCTGTCATACCCTGAGTGTGAGTGTCACATCACATGTGTCAAATGCCTTCCAGAGTGTCACATCATATCTGTCGCATCACATGTGAGAGTGTCATATCTCATCAGGTACAACCCACTTGTGTCACCTCACATGGTCACAACCAGCATGTGGTTGTCATCACACACCTGTCACACATTGCTTATGTGTGTCACATCACAACTGTCACAACACTCATGTGATTGTTACCTCAACATGTGTCTTAAGAGGCAAGTGTCACATCATAGCTATCACATCATGCCTGTGGCTCTCATATCATTTCTGTCTCAACACATGTGGCATTGTCACCTGATACCTGTCACACTCAGAGTGGTATTGTGACCTCAATTTGTCAGAAGACTTCCAGAAGCATTACAGCATACCTGTCACTTCACATGTGCATGTCACATCATGTCCATCACAACCCACATGCATGTCAACTCAGAAGGTCACAATCAGCATACGATTGTCACCACTCATTTGTCCCAAGCCATTTATGATTGTCACATCACAACTGTCACAACGCTTCTGTGGTTGTCATCCCACATGTATCTTAACATGCAAATGCCCCATCATATGTGTCGCATTGCACCTGTGATTGTCATATCACATCTGTCTCAACACGCATGAGAGTGTCTCCTGACATGTGTCACACCCAGAGAGTGATTGTCACCTCATATAAGTCACATGCCATGCAGGAGTGTCACATCATACCTCTCATATCACACATGTGTGTGTCACATCAGATCAGTTCCAATCAACTTGTGTGTCACCTCACATTGTCACTTGCTTTACAGAGCATCGCATCATACCTGTCGTCACACATGAGAGTCATATCACATCAAGCACAAGCCATTTGTGTGTCACCTCACGTGATCACCACACATGTGTCACACATGCTTATGTGTGTCACATCAAAACTGTTACAAGGCCCATGTGATTGTCACATCACCTGTGTTGTAACACGCAAGTGCCATAACATATCAGTCACATCATGTCTGTTATTGTCACAGCATTTCTGCCTCAACAAATGTGGCAGTGTCATCTGACATCTGTTACACCCATAGTGTGTTACCTCACATTTGGCACATGCTTTACAGAGTGACACATCCTATCTGTCATCACACATGAGAGTGTCATATCACATCAGGCACAGCCCACTTGTGTGTCACCTCACATGGTCACAACTGGCATGTGATTGTCACCGCACATCTGTCACAAGCTGCTTATAACGGTCACATCACAACTGTCACAATGTTCATGTATTTGTCACCTCATGTGTCTTAATGCCCAAGGGTCACATCATACCTGTGTCATTGCACATGTGATTGTCACATCACATGGGTCTCAACACACTTGAGAGTGTCACCTGACTCCTGTGACACACAGAGTGTGATTGTCACCTCATATTAGTCACATGCCTCCCAGGAGTGTCACATCACACCAGTCACATTGCACATGCGTGTGTCACACCGTAACAGTTCCTAATTCACTTGTGTGTCACCTCACATGGTCACAATTGGCATGTCAATGTCACCACACATCTGTCACAAGACTCATGATTGTCACATCACACCTGTCCCAATGCCTGTGTGATTGTCACCTCATGGGTGTCATAATGTGCAAGTGTCACAACATTTCAGTCACATTGTGCCTGTTAGGGTCACACTATTTCTGTCTCGACACACATGGCAGTGTTACCTGACATCTGTCTCAACAAGAGTGTGATTAGCACATCACATTTGTCACATGACTTCTGGAGTGTCATGTCATATGTGTCCCATCACATGAGTGTGTCATAGCACATCAGGCACAACCCACTTGTGTGTCACCTCACATGGTCACAACCAGCAAGTGGTTGACACCACACAGCTGTCACACACCACTTATGTGTGTCCCATCCAAACTGTCACCATGCCCATGTGATGGTCACCTCATCTGTGTCATAACAGGCAAGTGTCACATATCTGTCACATCATGCCTGTGGCTGTCACCTATTTGTCTCAACACACATGTCAGTGTCACATGACATCTGTCACACCAAGAGTGTGATTGTCACCTCACATTTGTCATGTGCTTTATGGAGTGCCACATCATATCTGTCATCACACATGACAGTGTCATATCACATCAGGCACAAGCCCCTTGTGTGTCATCTCACATAGTCACAACCAGCATGTGGGTTTTCTCACACACTGCTTATGTGGGTCACATCACTGCTGTCACTGTGCCCTTGTGATTGTCACCTCCTCTGTGTCATCATGCACAACTGTCACATCATATCTGTCACATTGAGCCTGTGACTGTCATGCCATTTCTGTCTCAACACACATGGCAGTGTCACATGACATCTGTCACACCAAGACTGTGATTGTCACCTCACATTTGTCACATGCATTACAGAGTATCACACAGTATATGTCATTACACATGAGAATGTCACATAACTTCAGGCACAACCCACGTGTGTATCAGCTCACCCTGTCACAATTGGCATGTGATTGTCACCACACATCTGTCACAAGCCTCTTATGATTGTCACATCACACCTGTCATAATGCCTGAGTGATTGTCACCTCATGTGTGTCATAACATGCAATTATCCAAAAATGTCAGTCACATTGTGCCTGTTATTGGTCACACCATTTCTACTTCAACACATGTGGCAGTGTCACCTGACATATGTCACACCTCGAGTGTGATTGTCACCTCACATTTGTCACATGTGTTATGGAGTGTCACATCATATCTGTCACATTACACATGGGAGTGAAATATCACATGAGGCACAACCCACTTGTGTGTCACCTCACATGGTCACAACCCACATGTTATTGTCACCACACATCTGTCACACATGCTTATGTGGGTCACGTCAAATCTGTTACAATGCCCATGTGATTGTCACCTCATCTGTGTTATAATATGCAAGTGTCACATCATATCTCTCATATCATGCCTGTGATCATCACATCATTTCTGTCTCAACACACGTGGCAGTGTCACCTGATATCTGTCACACCCACAGTGTGATTGTCACCTCACACTTGTCACACGTCTTCTGGGAGTGTCACATCATCCCTGTCACATCTGACATGTGCATGTCACATCACATCAGTCAAAACCCATATGTATGTGATCTCAGATGGTCACAATCTGCATATGATTGTCACCACACACTGGTCACAAGCCACTTATGAGTCTCACATCACAACTGTCACAATGCTCAAGTGACTGTCACCTCACATGTGTCTTCACGCACAACTGTCACATCATACCTGTCACATTGCACATGTGATTGTCACATCACATCAGATCCAACCCAGTTGTGTGTCACCTCCCATTGTCACAATTGGCATATGATTGTCACCACACATCTGTCACACATACTTCTGTGTGTTACATCAAAACTGTTATAACACCCATGTGACTGTCACTTCTCCTATGTCAGAATGCACGTGTCACTTCATAGCTGTCACATCGTGCCTGTGACTCTCGCATCATTTCTGTCTCAACACATGTGGCAGTGTCACCTGGCATCTGTCACACCCAGAGTGTGTTTGTCACCTCCCATTTGTCAGGTGCCTTACAAAGTGTCATGTTTCCCTGTCACATCACATATGGGACTGTCACGTCACATCCATCACCACCCATTTGTCACCTCATGTGTTCACCACTGGCATATGATTGTCACCACACATCTGTCACAAGCCTCTTATCAGTGTCATATCACAACTGTCACCACACCCATGTGGCCGTTACCTCACATGTGTCATAACATGAAAGCATTATATCGTATCTATCCCATCACACTTATGATTATCACGTCACTTCTGTCTCAGCCCATGTGGGTGTGTCATCTGACATCTGTCATACCCTGAGTGTGAGTGTCACATCACATGTGTCAAATGCCTTCCAGAGTGTCACATCATATCTGTCGCATCACATGAGAGAGTGTCATATCTCATCAGGTACAACCCACTTGTGTCACCTCACATGGTCACAACCAGCATGTGGTTGTCATCACACACCTGTCACACATTGCTTATGTGTGTCACATCACAACTGTCACAACACTCATGTGATTGTTACCTCAACATGTGTCTTAAGAGGCAAGTGTCACATCATAGCTATCACATCATGCCTGTGGCTCTCATATCATTTCTGTCTCAACACATGTGGCATTGTCACCTGATACCTGTCACACTCAGAGTGGTATTGTGACCTCAATTTGTCAGAAGACTTCCAGAAGCATTACAGCATACCTGTCACTTCACATGTGCATGTCACATCATGTCCATCACAACCCACATGCATGTCAACTCAGAAGGTCACAATCAGCATACGATTGTCACCACTCATTTGTCCCAAGCCATTTATGATTGTCACATCACAACTGTCACAACGCTTCTGTGGTTGTCATCCCACATGTATCTTAACATGCAAATGCCCCATCATATGTGTCGCATTGCACCTGTGATTGTCATATCACATCTGTCTCAACACGCATGAGAGTGTCTCCTGACATGTGTCACACCCAGAGAGTGATTGTCACCTCATATAAGTCACATGCCATGCAGGAGTGTCACATCATGCCTCTCATATCACACATGTGTGTGTCACATCAGATCAGTTCCAATCAACTTGTGTGTCACCTCACATTGTCACTTGCTTTACAGAGCATCGCATCATACCTGTTGTCACACATGAGAGTCATATCACATCAAGCACAAGCCATTTGTGTGTCACCTCACGTGATCACCACACATGTGTCACACATGCTTATGTGTGTCACATCAAAACTGTTACAAGGCCCATGTGATTGTCACATCTCCTGTGTTGTAACACGCAAGTGCCATAACATATCAGTCACATCATGTCTGTTATTGTCACAGCATTTCTGCCTCAACAAATGTGGCAGTGTCATCTGACATCTGTTACACCCATAGTGTGTTACCTCACATTTGGCACATGCTTTACAGAGTGACACATCCTATCTGTCATCACACATGAGAGTGTCATATCACATCAGGCACAGCCCACTTGTGTGTCACCTCACATGGTCACAACTGGCATGTGATTGTCACCACACATCTGTCACAAGCTGCTTATGACGGTCACATCACAACTGTCACAATGTTCATGTATTTGTCACCTCATGTGTCTTAATGCCCAAGGGTCACATCATACCTGTGTCATTGCACATGTGATTGTCACATCACATGGGTCTCAACACACTTGAGAGTGTCACCTGACTCCTGTGACACACAGAGTGTGATTGTCCCCTCATATTAGTCACATGCCTCCCAGGAGTGTCACATCACACCAGTCACATTGCACATGCATGTGTCACATCGTAACAGTTCCAAATTCACTTGTGTGTCACCTCACATGGTCACAATTGGCATGTCAATGTCACCACACATCTGTCACAAGACTCATGATTGTCACATCACACCTGTCCCAATGCCTGTGTGATTGTCACCTCATGGGTGTCATAATGTGCAAGTGTCACAACATTTCAGTCACATTGTGCCTGTTAGGGTCACACTATTTCTGTCTCGACACACATGGCAGTGTTACCTGACATCTGTCTCAACAAGAGTGTGATTAGCACATCACATTTGTCACATGACTTCTGGAGTGTCATGTCATATGTGTCCCATCACATGAGTGTGTCATAGCACATCAGGCACAACCCACTTGTGTGTCACCTCACATGGTCACAACCAGCAAGTGGTTGACACCACACAGCTGTCACACACCACTTATGTGTGTCCCATCCAAACTGTCACCATGCCCATGTGATGGTCACCTCATCTGTGTCATAACAGGCAAGTGTCACATATCTGTCACATCATGCCTGTGGCTGTCACCTATTTGTCTCAACACACATGTCAGTGTCACATGACATCTGTCACACCAAGAGTGTGATTGTCACCTCACATTTGTCATGTGCTTTATGGAGTGCCACATCATATCTGTCATCACACATGACAGTGTCATATCACATCAGGCACAAGCCCCTTGTGTGTCATCTCACATAGTCACAACCAGCATGTGGGTTTTCTCACACACTGCTTATGTGGGTCACATCACTGCTGTCACTGTGCCCTTGTGATTGTCACCTCCTCTGTGTCATCATGCACAACTGTCACATCATATCTGTCACATTGAGCCTGTGACTGTCATGCCATTTCTGTCTCAACACACATGGCAGTGTCACATGACATCTGTCACACCAAGACTGTGATTGTCACCTCACATTTGTCACATGCATTACAGAGTATCACACAGTATATGTCATTACACATGAGAATGTCACATAACTTCAGGCACAACCCAGGTGTGTATCAGCTCACCCTGTCACAATTGGCATGTGATTGTCACCACACATCTGTCACAAGCCTCTTATGATTGTCACATCACACCTGTCATAATGCCTGAGTGATTGTCACCTCATGTGTGTCATAACATGCAATTATCCAAAAATGTCAGTCACATTGTGCCTGTTATTGGTCACACCATTTCTACTTCAACACATGTGGCAGTGTCACCTGACATATGTCACACCTCGAGTGTGATTGTCACCTCACATTTGTCACATGTGTTATGGAGTGTCACATCATATCTGTCACATTACACATGGGAGTGAAATATCACATGAGGCACAACCCACTTGTGTGTCACCTCACATGGTCACAACCCACATGTTATTGTCACCACACATCTGTCACACATGCTTATGTGGGTCACGTCAAATCTGTTACAATGCCCATGTGATTGTCACCTCATCTGTGTTATAATATGCAAGTGTCACATCATATCTCTCATATCATGCCTGTGATCATCACATCATTTCTGTCTCAACACACGTGGCAGTGTCACCTGATATCTGTCACACCCACAGTGTGATTGTCACCTCACACTTGTCACACGTCTTCTGGGAGTGTCACATCATCCCTGTCACATCTGACATGTGCATGTCACATCACATCAGTCAAAACCCATATGTATGTGATCTCAGATGGTCACAATCTGCATATGATTGTCACCACACACTGGTCACAAGCCACTTATGAGTCTCACATCACAACTGTCACAATGCTCAAGTGACTGTCACCTCACATGTGTCTTCACGCACAACTGTCACATCATACCTGTCACATTGCACATGTGATTGTCACATCACATCAGATCCAACCCAGTTGTGTGTCACCTCCCATTGTCACAATTGGCATATGATTGTCACCACACATCTGTCACACATACTTCTGTGTGTTACATCAAAACTGTTATAACACCCATGTGACTGTCACTTCTCCTATGTCAGAATGCACGTGTCACATCATAGCTGTCACATCGTGCCTGTGACTCTCGCATCATTTCTGTCTCAACACATGTGGCAGTGTCACCTGGCATCTGTCACACCCAGAGTGTGTTTGTCACCTCCCATTTGTCAGGTGCCTTACAAAGTGTCATGTTTCCCTGTCACATCACATATGGGACTGTCACGTCACATCCATCACCACCCATTTGTCACCTCATGTGTTCACCACTGGCATATGATTGTCACCACACATCTGTCACAAGCCTCTTATCAGTGTCATATCACAACTGTCACCACACCCATGTGGCCGTTACCTCACATGTGTCATAACATGAAAGCATTATATCGTATCTATCCCATCACACTTATGATTATCACGTCACTTCTGTCTCAGCCCATGTGGGTGTGTCATCTGACATCTGTCATACCCTGAGTGTGAGTGTCACATCACATGTGTCAAATGCCTTCCAGAGTGTCACATCATATCTGTCGCATCACATGAGAGAGTGTCATATCTCATCAGGTACAACCCACTTGTGTCACCTCACATGGTCACAACCAGCATGTGGTTGTCATCACACACCTGTCACACATTGCTTATGTGTGTCACATCACAACTGTCACAACACTCATGTGATTGTTACCTCACCATGTGTCTTAAGAGGCAAGTGTCACATCATAGCTATCACATCATGCCTGTGGCTCTCATATCATTTCTGTCTCAACACATGTGGCATTGTCACCTGATACCTGTCACACTCAGAGTGTTATTGTGACCTCAATTTGTCAGAAGACTTCCAGAAGCATTACAGCATACCTGTCACTTCACATGTGCATGTCACATCATGTCCATCACAACCCACATGCATGTCAACTCAGAAGGTCACAATCAGCATACGATTGTCACCACTCATTTGTCCCAAGCCATTTATGATTGTCACATCACAACTGTCACAACGCTTCTGTGGTTGTCATCCCACATGTATCTTAACATGCAAATGCCCCATCATATGTGTCGCATTGCACCTGTGATTGTCATATCACATCTGTCTCAACACGCATGAGAGTGTCTCCTGACATGTGTCACACCCAGAGAGTGATTGTCACCTCATATAAGTCACATGCCATGCAGGAGTGTCACATCATACCTCTCATATCACACATGTGTGTGTCACATCAGATCAGTTCCAATCAACTTGTGTGTCACCTCACATTGTCACTTGCTTTACAGAGCATCGCATCATACCTGTTGTCACACATGAGAGTCATATCACATCAAGCACAAGCCATTTGTGTGTCACCTCACGTGATCACCACACATGTGTCACACATGCTTATGTGTGTCACATCAAAACTGTTACAAGGCCCATGTGATTGTCACATCTCCTGTGTTGTAACACGCAAGTGCCATAACATATCAGTCACATCATGTCTGTTATTGTCACAGCATTTCTGCCTCAACAAATGTGGCAGTGTCATCTGACATCTGTTACACCCATAGTGTGTTACCTCACATTTGGCACATGCTTTACAGAGTGACACATCCTATCTGTCATCACACATGAGAGTGTCATATCACATCAGGCACAGCCCACTTGTGTGTCACCTCACATGGTCACAACTGGCATGTGATTGTCACCGCACATCTGTCACAAGCTGCTTATGACGGTCACATCACAACTGTCACAATGTTCATGTATTTGTCACCTCATGTGTCTTAATGCCCAAGGGTCACATCATACCTGTGTCATTGCACATGTGATTGTCACATCACATGGGTCTCAACACACTTGAGAGTGTCACCTGACTCCTGTGACACACAGAGTGTGATTGTCCCCTCATATTAGTCACATGCCTCCCAGGAGTGTCACATCACACTAGTCACATTGCACATGCGTGTGTCACATCGTAACAGTTCCAAATTCACTTGTGTGTCACCTCACATGGTCACAATTGGCATGTCAATGTCACCACACATCTGTCACAAGACTCATGATTGTCACATCACACCTGTCCCAATGCCTGTGTGATTGTCACCTCATGGGTGTCATAATGTGCAAGTGTCACAACATTTCAGTCCCATTGTGCCTGTTAGGGTCACACTATTTCTGTCTCGACACACATGGCAGTGTTACCTGACATCTGTCTCAACAAGAGTGTGATTAGCACATCACATTTGTCACATGACTTCTGGAGTGTCATGTCATATGTGTCCCATCACATGAGTGTGTCATAGCACATCAGGCACAACCCACTTGTGTGTCACCTCACATGGTCACAACCAGCAAGTGGTTGACACCACACAGCTGTCACACACCACTTATGTGTGTCCCATCCAAACTGTCACCATGCCCATGTGATGGTCACCTCATCTGTGTCATAACAGGCAAGTGTCACATATCTGTCACATCATGCCTGTGGCTGTCACCTATTTGTCTCAACACACATGTCAGTGTCACATGACATCTGTCACACCAAGAGTGTGATTGTCACCTCACATTTGTCATGTGCTTTATGGAGTGCCACATCATATCTGTCATCACACATGACAGTGTCATATCACATCAGGCACAAGCCCCTTGTGTGTCATCTCACATAGTCACAACCAGCATGTGGGTTTTCTCACACACTGCTTATGTGGGTCACATCACTGCTGTCACTGTGCCCTTGTGATTGTCACCTCCTCTGTGTCATCATGCACAACTGTCACATCATATCTGTCACATTGAGCCTGTGACTGTCATGCCATTTCTGTCTCAACACACATGGCAGTGTCACATGACATCTGTCACACCAAGACTGTGATTGTCACCTCACATTTGTCACATGCATTACAGAGTATCACACAGTATATGTCATTACACATGAGAATGTCACATAACTTCAGGCACAACCCAGGTGTGTATCAGCTCACCCTGTCACAATTGGCATGTGATTGTCACCACACATCTGTCACAAGCCTCTTATGATTGTCACATCACACCTGTCATAATGCCTGAGTGATTGTCACCTCATGTGTGTCATAACATGCAATTATCCAACAATGTCAGTCACATTGTGCCTGTTATTGGTCACACCATTTCTACTTCAACACATGTGGCAGTGTCACCTGACATATGTCACACCTCGAGTGTGATTGTCACCTCACATTTGTCACATGTGTTATGGAGTGTCACATCATATCTGTCACATTACACATGGGAGTGAAATATCACATGAGGCACAACCCACTTGTGTGTCACCTCACATGGTCACAACCCACATGTTATTGTCACCACACATCTGTCACACATGCTTATGTGGGTCACGTCAAATCTGTTACAATGCCCATGTGATTGTCACCTCATCTGTGTTATAATATGCAAGTGTCACATCATATCTCTCATATCATGCCTGTGATCATCACATCATTTCTGTCTCAACACACGTGGCAGTGTCACCTGATATCTGTCACACCCACAGTGTGATTGTCACCTCACACTTGTCACACGTCTTCTGGGAGTGTCACATCATCCCTTTCACCTCTGACATGTGCATGTCACATCACATCAGTCAAAACCCATATGTATGTGATCTCAGATGGTCACAATCTGCATATGATTGTCACCACACACTGGTCACAAGCCACTTATGAGTCTCACATCACAACTGTCACAATGCTCAAGTGACTGTCACCTCACATGTGTCTTCACGCACAACTGTCACATCATACCTGTCACATTGCACATGTGATTGTCACATCACATCAGATCCAACCCAGTTGTGTGTCACCTCCCATTGTCACAATTGGCATATGATTGTCACCACACATCTGTCACACATACTTCTGTGTGTTACATCAAAACTGTTATAACACCCATGTGACTGTCACTTCTCCTATGTCAGAATGCACGTGTCACATCATAGCTGTCACATCGTGCCTGTGACTCTCGCATCATTTCTGTCTCAACACATGTGGCAGTGTCACCTGGCATCTGTCACACCCAGAGTGTGTTTGTCACCTCCCATTTGTCAGGTGCCTTACAAAGTGTCATGTTTCCCTGTCACATCACATATGGGACTGTCACGTCACATCCATCACCACCCATTTGTCACCTCATGTGTTCACCACTGGCATATGATTGTCACCACACATCTGTCACAAGCCTCTTATCAGTGTCATATCACAACTGTCACCACACCCATGTGGCCGTTACCTCACATGTGTCATAACATGAAAGCATTATATCGTATCTATCCCATCACACTTATGATTATCACGTCACTTCTGTCTCAGCCCATGTGGGTGTGTCATCTGACATCTGTCATACCCTGAGTGTGAGTGTCACATCACATGTGTCAAATGCCTTCCAGAGTGTCACATCATATCTGTCGCATCACATGTGAGAGTGTCATATCTCATCAGGTACAACCCACTTGTGTCACCTCACATGGTCACAACCAGCATGTGGTTGTCATCACACACCTGTCACACATTGCTTATGTGTGTCACATCACAACTGTCACAACACTCATGTGATTGTTACCTCAACATGTGTCTTAAGAGGCAAGTGTCACATCATAGCTATCACATCATGCCTGTGGCTCTCATATCATTTCTGTCTCAACACATGTGGCATTGTCACCTGATACCTGTCACACTCAGAGTGGTATTGTGACCTCAATTTGTCAGAAGACTTCCAGAAGCATTACAGCATACCTGTCACTTCACATGTGCATGTCACATCATGTCCATCACAACCCACATGCATGTCAACTCAGAAGGTCACAATCAGCATACGATTGTCACCACTCATTTGTCCCAAGCCATTTATGATTGTCACATCACAACTGTCACAACGCTTCTGTGGTTGTCATCCCACATGTATCTTAACATGCAAATGCCCCATCATATGTGTCGCATTGCACCTGTGATTGTCATATCACATCTGTCTCAACACGCATGAGAGTGTCTCCTGACATGTGTCACACCCAGAGAGTGATTGTCACCTCATATAAGTCACATGCCATGCAGGAGTGTCACATCATACCTCTCATATCACACATGTGTGTGTCACATCAGATCAGTTCCAATCAACTTGTGTGTCACCTCACATTGTCACTTGCTTTACAGAGCATCGCATCATACCTGTTGTCACACATGAGAGTCATATCACATCAAGCACAAGCCATTTGTGTGTCACCTCACGTGATCACCACACATGTGTCACACATGCTTATGTGTGTCACATCAAAACTGTTACAAGGCCCATGTGATTGTCACATCACCTGTGTTGTAACACGCAAGTGCCATAACATATCAGTCACATCATGTCTGTTATTGTCACAGCATTTCTGCCTCAACAAATGTGGCAGTGTCATCTGACATCTGTTACACCCATAGTGTGTTACCTCACATTTGGCACATGCTTTACAGAGTGACACATCCTATCTGTCATCACACATGAGAGTGTCATATCACATCAGGCACAGCCCACTTGTGTGTCACCTCACATGGTCACAACTGGCATGTGATTGTCACCGCACATCTGTCACAAGCTGCTTATAACGGTCACATCACAACTGTCACAATGTTCATGTATTTGTCACCTCATGTGTCTTAATGCCCAAGGGTCACATCATACCTGTGTCATTGCACATGTGATTGTCACATCACATGGGTCTCAACACACTTGAGAGTGTCACCTGACTCCTGTGACACACAGAGTGTGATTGTCACCTCATATTAGTCACATGCCTCCCAGGAGTGTCACATCACACCAGTCACATTGCACATGCGTGTGTCACACCGTAACAGTTCCTAATTCACTTGTGTGTCACCTCACATGGTCACAATTGGCATGTCAATGTCACCACACATCTGTCACAAGACTCATGATTGTCACATCACACCTGTCCCAATGCCTGTGTGATTGTCACCTCATGGGTGTCATAATGTGCAAGTGTCACAACATTTCAGTCCCATTGTGCCTGTTAGGGTCACACTATTTCTGTCTCGACACACATGGCAGTGTTACCTGACATCTGTCTCAACAAGAGTGTGATTAGCACATCACATTTGTCACATGACTTCTGGAGTGTCATGTCATATGTGTCCCATCACATGAGTGTGTCATAGCACATCAGGCACAACCCACTTGTGTGTCACCTCACATGGTCACAACCAGCAAGTGGTTGACACCACACAGCTGTCACACACCACTTATGTGTGTCACATCCAAACTGTCACCATGCCCATGTGATGGTCACCTCATCTGTGTCATAACAGGCAAGTGTCACATATCTGTCACATCATGCCTGTGGCTGTCACCTATTTGTCTCAACACACATGTCAGTGTCACATGACATCTGTCACACCAAGAGTGTGATTGTCACCTCACATTTGTCATGTGCTTTATGGAGTGCCACATCATATCTGTCATCACACATGACAGTGTCATATCACATCAGGCACAAGCCCCTTGTGTGTCATCTCACATAGTCACAACCAGCATGTGGGTTTTCTCACACACTGCTTATGTGGGTCACATCACTGCTGTCACTGTGCCCTTGTGATTGTCACCTCCTCTGTGTCATCATGCACAACTGTCACATCATATCTGTCACATTGAGCCTGTGACTGTCATGCCATTTCTGTCTCAACACACATGGCAGTGTCACATGACATCTGTCACACCAAGACTGTGATTGTCACCTCACATTTGTCACATGCATTACAGAGTATCACACAGTATATGTCATTACACATGAGAATGTCACATAACTTCAGGCACAACCCACGTGTGTATCAGCTCACCCTGTCACAATTGGCATGTGATTGTCACCACACATCTGTCACAAGCCTCTTATGATTGTCACATCACACCTGTCATAATGCCTGAGTGATTGTCACCTCATGTGTGTCATAACATGCAATTATCCAAAAATGTCAGTCACATTGTGCCTGTTATTGGTCACACCATTTCTACTTCAACACATGTGGCAGTGTCACCTGACATATGTCACACCTCGAGTGTGATTGTCACCTCACATTTGTCACATGTGTTATGGAGTGTCACATCATATCTGTCACATTACACATGGGAGTGAAATATCACATGAGGCACAACCCACTTGTGTGTCACCTCACATGGTCACAACCCACATGTTATTGTCACCACACATCTGTCACACATGCTTATGTGGGTCACGTCAAATCTGTTACAATGCCCATGTGATTGTCACCTCATCTGTGTTATAATATGCAAGTGTCACATCATATCTCTCATATCATGCCTGTGATCATCACATCATTTCTGTCTCAACACACGTGGCAGTGTCACCTGATATCTGTCACACCCACAGTGTGATTGTCACCTCACACTTGTCACACGTCTTCTGGGAGTGTCACATCATCCCTGTCACCTCTGACATGTGCATGTCACATCACATCAGTCAAAACCCATATGTATGTGATCTCAGATGGTCACAATCTGCATATGATTGTCACCACACACTGGTCACAAGCCACTTATGAGTCTCACATCACAACTGTCACAATGCTCAAGTGACTGTCACCTCACATGTGTCTTCACGCACAACTGTCACATCATACCTGTCACATTGCACATGTGATTGTCACATCACATCAGATCCAACCCAGTTGTGTGTCACCTCCCATTGTCACAATTGGCATATGATTGTCACCACACATCTGTCACACATACTTCTGTGTGTTACATCAAAACTGTTATAACACCCATGTGACTGTCACTTCTCCTATGTCAGAATGCACGTGTCACTTCATAGCTGTCACATCGTGCCTGTGACTCTCGCATCATTTCTGTCTCAACACATGTGGCAGTGTCACCTGGCATCTGTCACACCCAGAGTGTGTTTGTCACCTCCCATTTGTCAGGTGCCTTACAAAGTGTCATGTTTCCCTGTCACATCACATATGGGACTGTCACGTCACATCCATCACCACCCATTTGTCACCTCATGTGTTCACCACTGGCATATGATTGTCACCACACATCTGTCACAAGCCTCTTATCAGTGTCATATCACAACTGTCACCACACCCATGTGGCCGTTACCTCACATGTGTCATAACATGAAAGCATTATATCGTATCTATCCCATCACACTTATGATTATCACGTCACTTCTGTCTCAGCCCATGTGGGTGTGTCATCTGACATCTGTCATACCCTGAGTGTGAGTGTCACATCACATGTGTCAAATGCCTTCCAGAGTGTCACATCATATCTGTCGCATCACATGTGAGAGTGTCATATCTCATCAGGTACAACCCACTTGTGTCACCTCACATGGTCACAACCAGCATGTGGTTGTCATCACACACCTGTCACACATTGCTTATGTGTGTCACATCACAACTGTCACAACACTCATGTGATTGTTACCTCAACATGTGTCTTAAGAGGCAAGTGTCACATCATAGCTATCACATCATGCCTGTGGCTCTCATATCATTTCTGTCTCAACACATGTGGCATTGTCACCTGATACCTGTCACACTCAGAGTGGTATTGTGACCTCAATTTGTCAGAAGACTTCCAGAAGCATTACAGCATACCTGTCACTTCACATGTGCATGTCACATCATGTCCATCACAACCCACATGCATGTCAACTCAGAAGGTCACAATCAGCATACGATTGTCACCACTCATTTGTCCCAAGCCATTTATGATTGTCACATCACAACTGTCACAACGCTTCTGTGGTTGTCATCCCACATGTATCTTAACATGCAAATGCCCCATCATATGTGTCGCATTGCACCTGTGATTGTCATATCACATCTGTCTCAACACGCATGAGAGTGTCTCCTGACATGTGTCACACCCAGAGAGTGATTGTCACCTCATATAAGTCACATGCCATGCAGGAGTGTCACATCATACCTCTCATATCACACATGTGTGTGTCACATCAGATCAGTTCCAATCAACTTGTGTGTCACCTCACATTGTCACTTGCTTTACAGAGCATCGCATCATACCTGTCGTCACACATGAGAGTCATATCACATCAAGCACAAGCCATTTGTGTGTCACCTCACGTGATCACCACACATGTGTCACACATGCTTATGTGTGTCACATCAAAACTGTTACAAGGCCCATGTGATTGTCACATCACCTGTGTTGTAACACGCAAGTGCCATAACATATCAGTCACATCATGTCTGTTATTGTCACAGCATTTCTGCCTCAACAAATGTGGCAGTGTCATCTGACATCTGTTACACCCATAGTGTGTTACCTCACATTTGGCACATGCTTTACAGAGTGACACATCCTATCTGTCATCACACATGAGAGTGTCATATCACATCAGGCACAGCCCACTTGTGTGTCACCTCACATGGTCACAACTGGCATGTGATTGTCACCGCACATCTGTCACAAGCTGCTTATAACGGTCACATCACAACTGTCACAATGTTCATGTATTTGTCACCTCATGTGTCTTAATGCCCAAGGGTCACATCATACCTGTGTCATTGCACATGTGATTGTCACATCACATGGGTCTCAACACACTTGAGAGTGTCACCTGACTCCTGTGACACACAGAGTGTGATTGTCACCTCATATTAGTCACATGCCTCCCAGGAGTGTCACATCACACCAGTCACATTGCACATGCGTGTGTCACACCGTAACAGTTCCTAATTCACTTGTGTGTCACCTCACATGGTCACAATTGGCATGTCAATGTCACCACACATCTGTCACAAGACTCATGATTGTCACATCACACCTGTCCCAATGCCTGTGTGATTGTCACCTCATGGGTGTCATAATGTGCAAGTGTCACAACATTTCAGTCACATTGTGCCTGTTAGGGTCACACTATTTCTGTCTCGACACACATGGCAGTGTTACCTGACATCTGTCTCAACAAGAGTGTGATTAGCACATCACATTTGTCACATGACTTCTGGAGTGTCATGTCATATGTGTCCCATCACATGAGTGTGTCATAGCACATCAGGCACAACCCACTTGTGTGTCACCTCACATGGTCACAACCAGCAAGTGGTTGACACCACACAGCTGTCACACACCACTTATGTGTGTCCCATCCAAACTGTCACCATGCCCATGTGATGGTCACCTCATCTGTGTCATAACAGGCAAGTGTCACATATCTGTCACATCATGCCTGTGGCTGTCACCTATTTGTCTCAACACACATGTCAGTGTCACATGACATCTGTCACACCAAGAGTGTGATTGTCACCTCACATTTGTCATGTGCTTTATGGAGTGCCACATCATATCTGTCATCACACATGACAGTGTCATATCACATCAGGCACAAGCCCCTTGTGTGTCATCTCACATAGTCACAACCAGCATGTGGGTTTTCTCACACACTGCTTATGTGGGTCACATCACTGCTGTCACTGTGCCCTTGTGATTGTCACCTCCTCTGTGTCATCATGCACAACTGTCACATCATATCTGTCACATTGAGCCTGTGACTGTCATGCCATTTCTGTCTCAACACACATGGCAGTGTCACATGACATCTGTCACACCAAGACTGTGATTGTCACCTCACATTTGTCACATGCATTACAGAGTATCACACAGTATATGTCATTACACATGAGAATGTCACATAACTTCAGGCACAACCCAGGTGTGTATCAGCTCACCCTGTCACAATTGGCATGTGATTGTCACCACACATCTGTCACAAGCCTCTTATGATTGTCACATCACACCTGTCATAATGCCTGAGTGATTGTCACCTCATGTGTGTCATAACATGCAATTATCCAAAAATGTCAGTCACATTGTGCCTGTTATTGGTCACACCATTTCTACTTCAACACATGTGGCAGTGTCACCTGACATATGTCACACCTCGAGTGTGATTGTCACCTCACATTTGTCACATGTGTTATGGAGTGTCACATCATATCTGTCACATTACACATGGGAGTGAAATATCACATGAGGCACAACCCACTTGTGTGTCACCTCACATGGTCACAACCCACATGTTATTGTCACCACACATCTGTCACACATGCTTATGTGGGTCACGTCAAATCTGTTACAATGCCCATGTGATTGTCACCTCATCTGTGTTATAATATGCAAGTGTCACATCATATCTCTCATATCATGCCTGTGATCATCACATCATTTCTGTCTCAACACACGTGGCAGTGTCACCTGATATCTGTCACACCCACAGTGTGATTGTCACCTCACACTTGTCACACGTCTTCTGGGAGTGTCACATCATCCCTGTCACATCTGACATGTGCATGTCACATCACATCAGTCAAAACCCATATGTATGTGATCTCAGATGGTCACAATCTGCATATGATTGTCACCACACACTGGTCACAAGCCACTTATGAGTCTCACATCACAACTGTCACAATGCTCAAGTGACTGTCACCTCACATGTGTCTTCACGCACAACTGTCACATCATACCTGTCACATTGCACATGTGATTGTCACATCACATCAGATCCAACCCAGTTGTGTGTCACCTCCCATTGTCACAATTGGCATATGATTGTCACCACACATCTGTCACACATACTTCTGTGTGTTACATCAAAACTGTTATAACACCCATGTGACTGTCACTTCTCCTATGTCAGAATGCACGTGTCACTTCATAGCTGTCACATCGTGCCTGTGACTCTCGCATCATTTCTGTCTCAACACATGTGGCAGTGTCACCTGGCATCTGTCACACCCAGAGTGTGTTTGTCACCTCCCATTTGTCAGGTGCCTTACAAAGTGTCATGTTTCCCTGTCACATCACATATGGGACTGTCACGTCACATCCATCACCACCCATTTGTCACCTCATGTGTTCACCACTGGCATATGATTGTCACCACACATCTGTCACAAGCCTCTTATCAGTGTCATATCACAACTGTCACCACACCCATGTGGCCGTTACCTCACATGTGTCATAACATGAAAGCATTATATCGTATCTATCCCATCACACTTATGATTATCACGTCACTTCTGTCTCAGCCCATGTGGGTGTGTCATCTGACATCTGTCATACCCTGAGTGTGAGTGTCACATCACATGTGTCAAATGCCTTCCAGAGTGTCACATCATATCTGTCGCATCACATGAGAGAGTGTCATATCTCATCAGGTACAACCCACTTGTGTCACCTCACATGGTCACAACCAGCATGTGGTTGTCATCACACACCTGTCACACATTGCTTATGTGTGTCACATCACAACTGTCACAACACTCATGTGATTGTTACCTCAACATGTGTCTTAAGAGGCAAGTGTCACATCATAGCTATCACATCATGCCTGTGGCTCTCATATCATTTCTGTCTCAACACATGTGGCATTGTCACCTGATACCTGTCACACTCAGAGTGGTATTGTGACCTCAATTTGTCAGAAGACTTCCAGAAGCATTACAGCATACCTGTCACTTCACATGTGCATGTCACATCATGTCCATCACAACCCACATGCATGTCAACTCAGAAGGTCACAATCAGCATACGATTGTCACCACTCATTTGTCCCAAGCCATTTATGATTGTCACATCACAACTGTCACAACGCTTCTGTGGTTGTCATCCCACATGTATCTTAACATGCAAATGCCCCATCATATGTGTCGCATTGCACCTGTGATTGTCATATCACATCTGTCTCAACACGCATGAGAGTGTCTCCTGACATGTGTCACACCCAGAGAGTGATTGTCACCTCATATAAGTCACATGCCATGCAGGAGTGTCACATCATGCCTCTCATATCACACATGTGTGTGTCACATCAGATCAGTTCCAATCAACTTGTGTGTCACCTCACATTGTCACTTGCTTTACAGAGCATCGCATCATACCTGTTGTCACACATGAGAGTCATATCACATCAAGCACAAGCCATTTGTGTGTCACCTCACGTGATCACCACACATGTGTCACACATGCTTATGTGTGTCACATCAAAACTGTTACAAGGCCCATGTGATTGTCACATCTCCTGTGTTGTAACACGCAAGTGCCATAACATATCAGTCACATCATGTCTGTTATTGTCACAGCATTTCTGCCTCAACAAATGTGGCAGTGTCATCTGACATCTGTTACACCCATAGTGTGTTACCTCACATTTGGCACATGCTTTACAGAGTGACACATCCTATCTGTCATCACACATGAGAGTGTCATATCACATCAGGCACAGCCCACTTGTGTGTCACCTCACATGGTCACAACTGGCATGTGATTGTCACCACACATCTGTCACAAGCTGCTTATGACGGTCACATCACAACTGTCACAATGTTCATGTATTTGTCACCTCATGTGTCTTAATGCCCAAGGGTCACATCATACCTGTGTCATTGCACATGTGATTGTCACATCACATGGGTCTCAACACACTTGAGAGTGTCACCTGACTCCTGTGACACACAGAGTGTGATTGTCCCCTCATATTAGTCACATGCCTCCCAGGAGTGTCACATCACACCAGTCACATTGCACATGCATGTGTCACATCGTAACAGTTCCAAATTCACTTGTGTGTCACCTCACATGGTCACAATTGGCATGTCAATGTCACCACACATCTGTCACAAGACTCATGATTGTCACATCACACCTGTCCCAATGCCTGTGTGATTGTCACCTCATGGGTGTCATAATGTGCAAGTGTCACAACATTTCAGTCACATTGTGCCTGTTAGGGTCACACTATTTCTGTCTCGACACACATGGCAGTGTTACCTGACATCTGTCTCAACAAGAGTGTGATTAGCACATCACATTTGTCACATGACTTCTGGAGTGTCATGTCATATGTGTCCCATCACATGAGTGTGTCATAGCACATCAGGCACAACCCACTTGTGTGTCACCTCACATGGTCACAACCAGCAAGTGGTTGACACCACACAGCTGTCACACACCACTTATGTGTGTCCCATCCAAACTGTCACCATGCCCATGTGATGGTCACCTCATCTGTGTCATAACAGGCAAGTGTCACATATCTGTCACATCATGCCTGTGGCTGTCACCTATTTGTCTCAACACACATGTCAGTGTCACATGACATCTGTCACACCAAGAGTGTGATTGTCACCTCACATTTGTCATGTGCTTTATGGAGTGCCACATCATATCTGTCATCACACATGACAGTGTCATATCACATCAGGCACAAGCCCCTTGTGTGTCATCTCACATAGTCACAACCAGCATGTGGGTTTTCTCACACACTGCTTATGTGGGTCACATCACTGCTGTCACTGTGCCCTTGTGATTGTCACCTCCTCTGTGTCATCATGCACAACTGTCACATCATATCTGTCACATTGAGCCTGTGACTGTCATGCCATTTCTGTCTCAACACACATGGCAGTGTCACATGACATCTGTCACACCAAGACTGTGATTGTCACCTCACATTTGTCACATGCATTACAGAGTATCACACAGTATATGTCATTACACATGAGAATGTCACATAACTTCAGGCACAACCCAGGTGTGTATCAGCTCACCCTGTCACAATTGGCATGTGATTGTCACCACACATCTGTCACAAGCCTCTTATGATTGTCACATCACACCTGTCATAATGCCTGAGTGATTGTCACCTCATGTGTGTCATAACATGCAATTATCCAAAAATGTCAGTCACATTGTGCCTGTTATTGGTCACACCATTTCTACTTCAACACATGTGGCAGTGTCACCTGACATATGTCACACCTCGAGTGTGATTGTCACCTCACATTTGTCACATGTGTTATGGAGTGTCACATCATATCTGTCACATTACACATGGGAGTGAAATATCACATGAGGCACAACCCACTTGTGTGTCACCTCACATGGTCACAACCCACATGTTATTGTCACCACACATCTGTCACACATGCTTATGTGGGTCACGTCAAATCTGTTACAATGCCCATGTGATTGTCACCTCATCTGTGTTATAATATGCAAGTGTCACATCATATCTCTCATATCATGCCTGTGATCATCACATCATTTCTGTCTCAACACACGTGGCAGTGTCACCTGATATCTGTCACACCCACAGTGTGATTGTCACCTCACACTTGTCACACGTCTTCTGGGAGTGTCACATCATCCCTGTCACATCTGACATGTGCATGTCACATCACATCAGTCAAAACCCATATGTATGTGATCTCAGATGGTCACAATCTGCATATGATTGTCACCACACACTGGTCACAAGCCACTTATGAGTCTCACATCACAACTGTCACAATGCTCAAGTGACTGTCACCTCACATGTGTCTTCACGCACAACTGTCACATCATACCTGTCACATTGCACATGTGATTGTCACATCACATCAGATCCAACCCAGTTGTGTGTCACCTCCCATTGTCACAATTGGCATATGATTGTCACCACACATCTGTCACACATACTTCTGTGTGTTACATCAAAACTGTTATAACACCATGTGACTGTCACTTCTCCTATGTCAGAATGCACGTGTCACATCATAGCTGTCACATCGTGCCTGTGACTCTCGCATCATTTCTGTCTCAACACATGTGGCAGTGTCACCTGGCATCTGTCACACCCAGAGTGTGTTTGTCACCTCCCATTTGTCAGGTGCCTTACAAAGTGTCATGTTTCCCTGTCACATCACATATGGGACTGTCACGTCACATCCATCACCACCCATTTGTCACCTCATGTGTTCACCACTGGCATATGATTGTCACCACACATCTGTCACAAGCCTCTTATCAGTGTCATATCACAACTGTCACCACACCCATGTGGCCGTTACCTCACATGTGTCATAACATGAAAGCATTATATCGTATCTATCCCATCACACTTATGATTATCACGTCACTTCTGTCTCAGCCCATGTGGGTGTGTCATCTGACATCTGTCATACCCTGAGTGTGAGTGTCACATCACATGTGTCAAATGCCTTCCAGAGTGTCACATCATATCTGTCGCATCACATGAGAGAGTGTCATATCTCATCAGGTACAACCCACTTGTGTCACCTCACATGGTCACAACCAGCATGTGGTTGTCATCACACACCCTGTCACACATTGCTTATGTGTGTCACATCACAACTGTCACAACACTCATGTGATTGTTACCTCACCATGTGTCTTAAGAGGCAAGTGTCACATCATAGCTATCACATCATGCCTGTGGCTCTCATATCATTTCTGTCTCAACACATGTGGCATTGTCACCTGATACCTGTCACACTCAGAGTGTTATTGTGACCTCAATTTGTCAGAAGACTTCCAGAAGCATTACAGCATACCTGTCACTTCACATGTGCATGTCACATCATGTCCATCACAACCCACATGCATGTCAACTCAGAAGGTCACAATCAGCATAGATTGTCACCACTCATTTGTCCCAAGCCATTTATGATTGTCACATCACAACTGTCACAACGCTTCTGTGGTTGTCATCCCACATGTATCTTAACATGCAAATGCCCCATCATATGTGTCGCATTGCACCTGTGATTGTCATATCACATCTGTCTCAACACGCATGAGAGTGTCTCCTGACATGTGTCACACCCAGAGAGTGATTGTCACCTCATATAAGTCACATGCCATGCAGGAGTGTCACATCATACCTCTCATATCACACATGTGTGTGTCACATCAGATCAGTTCCAATCAACTTGTGTGTCACCTCACATTGTCACTTGCTTTACAGAGCATCGCATCATACCTGTTGTCACACATGAGAGTCATATCACATCAAGCACAAGCCATTTGTGTGTCACCTCACGTGATCACCACACATGTGTCACACATGCTTATGTGTGTCACATCAAAACTGTTACAAGGCCCATGTGATTGTCACATCTCCTGTGTTGTAACACGCAAGTGCCATAACATATCAGTCACATCATGTCTGTTATTGTCACAGCATTTCTGCCTCAACAAATGTGGCAGTGTCATCTGACATCTGTTACACCCATAGTGTGTTACCTCACATTTGGCACATGCTTTACAGAGTGACACATCCTATCTGTCATCACACATGAGAGTGTCATATCACATCAGGCACAGCCCACTTGTGTGTCACCTCACATGGTCACAACTGGCATGTGATTGTCACCGCACATCTGTCACAAGCTGCTTATGACGGTCACATCACAACTGTCACAATGTTCATGTATTTGTCACCTCATGTGTCTTAATGCCCAAGGGTCACATCATACCTGTGTCATTGCACATGTGATTGTCACATCACATGGGTCTCAACACACTTGAGAGTGTCACCTGACTCCTGTGACACACAGAGTGTGATTGTCCCCTCATATTAGTCACATGCCTCCCAGGAGTGTCACATCACACTAGTCACATTGCACATGCGTGTGTCACATCGTAACAGTTCCAAATTCACTTGTGTGTCACCTCACATGGTCACAATTGGCATGTCAATGTCACCACACATCTGTCACAAGACTCATGATTGTCACATCACACCTGTCCCAATGCCTGTGTGATTGTCACCTCATGGGTGTCATAATGTGCAAGTGTCACAACATTTCAGTCCCATTGTGCCTGTTAGGGTCACACTATTTCTGTCTCGACACACATGGCAGTGTTACCTGACATCTGTCTCAACAAGAGTGTGATTAGCACATCACATTTGTCACATGACTTCTGGAGTGTCATGTCATATGTGTCCCATCACATGAGTGTGTCATAGCACATCAGGCACAACCCACTTGTGTGTCACCTCACATGGTCACAACCAGCAAGTGGTTGACACCACACAGCTGTCACACACCACTTATGTGTGTCCCATCCAAACTGTCACCATGCCCATGTGATGGTCACCTCATCTGTGTCATAACAGGCAAGTGTCACATATCTGTCACATCATGCCTGTGGCTGTCACCTATTTGTCTCAACACACATGTCAGTGTCACATGACATCTGTCACACCAAGAGTGTGATTGTCACCTCACATTTGTCATGTGCTTTATGGAGTGCCACATCATATCTGTCATCACACATGACAGTGTCATATCACATCAGGCACAAGCCCCTTGTGTGTCATCTCACATAGTCACAACCAGCATGTGGGTTTTCTCACACACTGCTTATGTGGGTCACATCACTGCTGTCACTGTGCCCTTGTGATTGTCACCTCCTCTGTGTCATCATGCACAACTGTCACATCATATCTGTCACATTGAGCCTGTGACTGTCATGCCATTTCTGTCTCAACACACATGGCAGTGTCACATGACATCTGTCACACCAAGACTGTGATTGTCACCTCACATTTGTCACATGCATTACAGAGTATCACACAGTATATGTCATTACACATGAGAATGTCACATAACTTCAGGCACAACCCAGGTGTGTATCAGCTCACCCTGTCACAATTGGCATGTGATTGTCACCACACATCTGTCACAAGCCTCTTATGATTGTCACATCACACCTGTCATAATGCCTGAGTGATTGTCACCTCATGTGTGTCATAACATGCAATTATCCAACAATGTCAGTCACATTGTGCCTGTTATTGGTCACACCATTTCTACTTCAACACATGTGGCAGTGTCACCTGACATATGTCACACCTCGAGTGTGATTGTCACCTCACATTTGTCACATGTGTTATGGAGTGTCACATCATATCTGTCACATTACACATGGGAGTGAAATATCACATGAGGCACAACCCACTTGTGTGTCACCTCACATGGTCACAACCCACATGTTATTGTCACCACACATCTGTCACACATGCTTATGTGGGTCACGTCAAATCTGTTACAATGCCCATGTGATTGTCACCTCATCTGTGTTATAATATGCAAGTGTCACATCATATCTCTCATATCATGCCTGTGATCATCACATCATTTCTGTCTCAACACACGTGGCAGTGTCACCTGATATCTGTCACACCCACAGTGTGATTGTCACCTCACACTTGTCACACGTCTTCTGGGAGTGTCACATCATCCCTTTCACCTCTGACATGTGCATGTCACATCACATCAGTCAAAACCCATATGTATGTGATCTCAGATGGTCACAATCTGCATATGATTGTCACCACACACTGGTCACAAGCCACTTATGAGTCTCACATCACAACTGTCACAATGCTCAAGTGACTGTCACCTCACATGTGTCTTCACGCACAACTGTCACATCATACCTGTCACATTGCACATGTGATTGTCACATCACATCAGATCCAACCCAGTTGTGTGTCACCTCCCATTGTCACAATTGGCATATGATTGTCACCACACATCTGTCACACATACTTCTGTGTGTTACATCAAAACTGTTATAACACCCATGTGACTGTCACTTCTCCTATGTCAGAATGCACGTGTCACATCATAGCTGTCACATCGTGCCTGTGACTCTCGCATCATTTCTGTCTCAACACATGTGGCAGTGTCACCTGGCATCTGTCACACCCAGAGTGTGTTTGTCACCTCCCATTTGTCAGGTGCCTTACAAAGTGTCATGTTTCCCTGTCACATCACATATGGGACTGTCACGTCACATCCATCACCACCCATTTGTCACCTCATGTGTTCACCACTGGCATATGATTGTCACCACACATCTGTCACAAGCCTCTTATCAGTGTCATATCACAACTGTCACCACACCCATGTGGCCGTTACCTCACATGTGTCATAACATGAAAGCATTATATCGTATCTATCCCATCACACTTATGATTATCACGTCACTTCTGTCTCAGCCCATGTGGGTGTGTCATCTGACATCTGTCATACCCTGAGTGTGAGTGTCACATCACATGTGTCAAATGCCTTCCAGAGTGTCACATCATATCTGTCGCATCACATGTGAGAGTGTCATATCTCATCAGGTACAACCCACTTGTGTCACCTCACATGGTCACAACCAGCATGTGGTTGTCATCACACACCTGTCACACATTGCTTATGTGTGTCACATCACAACTGTCACAACACTCATGTGATTGTTACCTCAACATGTGTCTTAAGAGGCAAGTGTCACATCATAGCTATCACATCATGCCTGTGGCTCTCATATCATTTCTGTCTCAACACATGTGGCATTGTCACCTGATACCTGTCACACTCAGAGTGGTATTGTGACCTCAATTTGTCAGAAGACTTCCAGAAGCATTACAGCATACCTGTCACTTCACATGTGCATGTCACATCATGTCCATCACAACCCACATGCATGTCAACTCAGAAGGTCACAATCAGCATACGATTGTCACCACTCATTTGTCCCAAGCCATTTATGATTGTCACATCACAACTGTCACAACGCTTCTGTGGTTGTCATCCCACATGTATCTTAACATGCAAATGCCCCATCATATGTGTCGCATTGCACCTGTGATTGTCATATCACATCTGTCTCAACACGCATGAGAGTGTCTCCTGACATGTGTCACACCCAGAGAGTGATTGTCACCTCATATAAGTCACATGCCATGCAGGAGTGTCACATCATACCTCTCATATCACACATGTGTGTGTCACATCAGATCAGTTCCAATCAACTTGTGTGTCACCTCACATTGTCACTTGCTTTACAGAGCATCGCATCATACCTGTCGTCACACATGAGAGTCATATCACATCAAGCACAAGCCATTTGTGTGTCACCTCACGTGATCACCACACATGTGTCACACATGCTTATGTGTGTCACATCAAAACTGTTACAAGGCCCATGTGATTGTCACATCACCTGTGTTGTAACACGCAAGTGCCATAACATATCAGTCACATCATGTCTGTTATTGTCACAGCATTTCTGCCTCAACAAATGTGGCAGTGTCATCTGACATCTGTTACACCCATAGTGTGTTACCTCACATTTGGCACATGCTTTACAGAGTGACACATCCTATCTGTCATCACACATGAGAGTGTCATATCACATCAGGCACAGCCCACTTGTGTGTCACCTCACATGGTCACAACTGGCATGTGATTGTCACCGCACATCTGTCACAAGCTGCTTATAACGGTCACATCACAACTGTCACAATGTTCATGTATTTGTCACCTCATGTGTCTTAATGCCCAAGGGTCACATCATACCTGTGTCATTGCACATGTGATTGTCACATCACATGGGTCTCAACACACTTGAGAGTGTCACCTGACTCCTGTGACACACAGAGTGTGATTGTCCCCTCATATTAGTCACATGCCTCCCAGGAGTGTCACATCACACCAGTCACATTGCACATGCGTGTGTCACACCGTAACAGTTCCAAATTCACTTGTGTGTCACCTCACATGGTCACAATTGGCATGTCAATGTCAACACATCATCTGTCACAAGACTCATGATTGTCACATCACACCTGTCCCAATGCCTGTGTGATTGTCACCTCATGGGTGTCATAATGTGCAAGTGTCACAACATTTCAGTCCCATTGTGCCTGTTAGGGTCACACTATTTCTGTCTCGACACACATGGCAGTGTTACCTGACATCTGTCTCAACAAGAGTGTGATTAGCACATCACATTTGTCACATGACTTCTGGAGTGTCATGTCATATGTGTCCCATCACATGAGTGTGTCATAGCACATCAGGCACAACCCACTTGTGTGTCACCTCACATGGTCACAACCAGCAAGTGGTTGACACCACACAGCTGTCACACACCACTTATGTGTGTCCCATCCAAACTGTCACCATGCCCATGTGATGGTCACCTCATCTGTGTCATAACAGGCAAGTGTCACATATCTGTCACATCATGCCTGTGGCTGTCACCTATTTGTCTCAACACACATGTCAGTGTCACATGACATCTGTCACACCAAGAGTGTGATTGTCACCTCACATTTGTCATGTGCTTTATGGAGTGCCACATCATATCTGTCATCACACATGACAGTGTCATATCACATCAGGCACAAGCCCCTTGTGTGTCATCTCACATAGTCACAACCAGCATGTGGGTTTTCTCACACACTGCTTATGTGGGTCACATCACTGCTGTCACTGTGCCCTTGTGATTGTCACCTCCTCTGTGTCATCATGCACAACTGTCACATCATATCTGTCACATTGAGCCTGTGACTGTCATGCCATTTCTGTCTCAACACACATGGCAGTGTCACATGACATCTGTCACACCAAGACTGTGATTGTCACCTCACATTTGTCACATGCATTACAGAGTATCACACAGTATATGTCATTACACATGAGAATGTCACATAACTTCAGGCACAACCCAGGTGTGTATCAGCTCACCCTGTCACAATTGGCATGTGATTGTCACCACACATCTGTCACAAGCCTCTTATGATTGTCACATCACACCTGTCATAATGCCTGAGTGATTGTCACCTCATGTGTGTCATAACATGCAATTATCCAAAAATGTCAGTCACATTGTGCCTGTTATTGGTCACACCATTTCTACTTCAACACATGTGGCAGTGTCACCTGACATATGTCACACCTCGAGTGTGATTGTCACCTCACATTTGTCACATGTGTTATGGAGTGTCACATCATATCTGTCACATTACACATGGGAGTGAAATATCACATGAGGCACAACCCACTTGTGTGTCACCTCACATGGTCACAACCCACATGTTATTGTCACCACACATCTGTCACACATGCTTATGTGGGTCACGTCAAATCTGTTACAATGCCCATGTGATTGTCACCTCATCTGTGTTATAATATGCAAGTGTCACATCATATCTCTCATATCATGCCTGTGATCATCACATCATTTCTGTCTCAACACACGTGGCAGTGTCACCTGATATCTGTCACACCCACAGTGTGATTGTCACCTCACACTTGTCACACGTCTTCTGGGAGTGTCACATCATCCCTGTCACATCTGACATGTGCATGTCACATCACATCAGTCAAAACCCATATGTATGTGATCTCAGATGGTCACAATCTGCATATGATTGTCACCACACACTGTTCACAAGCCACTTATGAGTCTCACATCACAACTGTCACAATGCTCAAGTGACTGTCACCTCACATGTGTCTTCACGCACAACTGTCACATCATACCTGTCACATTGCACATGTGATTGTCACATCACATCAGATCCAACCCAGTTGTGTGTCACCTCCCATTGTCACAATTGGCATATGATTGTCACCACACATCTGTCACACATACTTCTGTGTGTTACATCAAAACTGTTATAACACCCATGTGACTGTCACTTCTCCTATGTCAGAATGCACGTGTCACTTCATAGCTGTCACATCGTGCCTGTGACTCTCGCATCATTTCTGTCTCAACACATGTGGCAGTGTCACCTGGCATCTGTCACACCCAGAGTGTGTTTGTCACCTCCCATTTGTCAGGTGCCTTACAAAGTGTCATGTTTCCCTGTCACATCACATATGGGACTGTCACGTCACATCCATCACCACCCATTTGTCACCTCATGTGTTCACCACTGGCATATGATTGTCACCACACATCTGTCACAAGCCTCTTATCAGTGTCATATCACAACTGTCACCACACCCATGTGGCCGTTACCTCACATGTGTCATAACATGAAAGCATTATATCGTATCTATCCCATCACACTTATGATTATCACGTCACTTCTGTCTCAGCCCATGTGGGTGTGTCATCTGACATCTGTCATACCCTGAGTGTGAGTGTCACATCACATGTGTCAAATGCCTTCCAGAGTGTCACATCATATCTGTCGCATCACATGTGAGAGTGTCATATCTCATCAGGTACAACCCACTTGTGTCACCTCACATGGTCACAACCAGCATGTGGTTGTCATCACACACCTGTCACACATTGCTTATGTGTGTCACATCACAACTGTCACAACACTCATGTGATTGTTACCTCAACATGTGTCTTAACAGGCAAGTGTCACATCATAGCTATCACATCATGCCTGTGGCTCTCATATCATTTCTGTCTCAACACATGTGGCATTGTCACCTGATACCTGTCACACTCAGAGTGGTATTGTGACCTCAATTTGTCAGAAGACTTCCAGAAGCATTACAGCATACCTGTCACTTCACATGTGCATGTCACATCATGTCCATCACAACCCACATGCATGTCAACTCAGAAGGTCACAATCAGCATACGATTGTCACCACTCATTTGTCCCAAGCCATTTATGATTGTCACATCACAACTGTCACAACGCTTCTGTGGTTGTCATCCCACATGTATCTTAACATGCAAATGCCCCATCATATGTGTCGCATTGCACCTGTGATTGTCATATCACATCTGTCTCAACACGCATGAGAGTGTCTCCTGACATGTGTCACACCCAGAGAGTGATTGTCACCTCATATAAGTCACATGCCATGCAGGAGTGTCACATCATACCTCTCATATCACACATGTGTGTGTCACATCAGATCAGTTCCAATCAACTTGTGTGTCACCTCACATTGTCACTTGCTTTACAGAGCATCGCATCATACCTGTCGTCACACATGAGAGTCATATCACATCAAGCACAAGCCATTTGTGTGTCACCTCACGTGATCACCACACATGTGTCACACATGCTTATGTGTGTCACATCAAAACTGTTACAAGGCCCATGTGATTGTCACATCACCTGTGTTGTAACACGCAAGTGCCATAACATATCAGTCACATCATGTCTGTTATTGTCACAGCATTTCTGCCTCAACAAATGTGGCAGTGTCATCTGACATCTGTTACACCCATAGTGTGTTACCTCACATTTGGCACATGCTTTACAGAGTGACACATCCTATCTGTCATCACACATGAGAGTGTCATATCACATCAGGCACAGCCCACTTGTGTGTCACCTCACATGGTCACAACTGGCATGTGATTGTCACCGCACATCTGTCACAAGCTGCTTATGACGGTCACATCACAACTGTCACAATGTTCATGTATTTGTCACCTCATGTGTCTTAATGCCCAAGGGTCACATCATACCTGTGTCATTGCACATGTGATTGTCACATCACATGGGTCTCAACACACTTGAGAGTGTCACCTGACTCCTGTGACACACAGAGTGTGATTGTCACCTCATATTAGTCACATGCCTCCCAGGAGTGTCACATCACACCAGTCACATTGCACATGCGTGTGTCACACCGTAACAGTTCCTAATTCACTTGTGTGTCACCTCACATGGTCACAATTGGCATGTCAATGTCACCACACATCTGTCACAAGACTCATGATTGTCACATCACACCTGTCCCAATGCCTGTGTGATTGTCACCTCATGGGTGTCATAATGTGCAAGTGTCACAACATTTCAGTCCCATTGTGCCTGTTAGGGTCACACTATTTCTGTCTCGACACACATGGCAGTGTTACCTGACATCTGTCTCAACAAGAGTGTGATTAGCACATCACATTTGTCACATGACTTCTGGAGTGTCATGTCATATGTGTCCCATCACATGAGTGTGTCATAGCACATCAGGCACAACCCACTTGTGTGTCACCTCACATGGTCACAACCAGCAAGTGGTTGACACCACACAGCTGTCACACACCACTTATGTGTGTCACATCCAAACTGTCACCATGCCCATGTGATGGTCACCTCATCTGTGTCATAACAGGCAAGTGTCACATATCTGTCACATCATGCCTGTGGCTGTCACCTATTTGTCTCAACACACATGTCAGTGTCACATGACATCTGTCACACCAAGAGTGTGATTGTCACCTCACATTTGTCATGTGCTTTATGGAGTGCCACATCATATCTGTCATCACACATGACAGTGTCATATCACATCAGGCACAAGCCCCTTGTGTGTCATCTCACATAGTCACAACCAGCATGTGGGTTTTCTCACACACTGCTTATGTGGGTCACATCACTGCTGTCACTGTGCCCTTGTGATTGTCACCTCCTCTGTGTCATCATGCACAACTGTCACATCATATCTGTCACATTGAGCCTGTGACTGTCATGCCATTTCTGTCTCAACACACATGGCAGTGTCACATGACATCTGTCACACCAAGACTGTGATTGTCACCTCACATTTGTCACATGCATTACAGAGTATCACACAGTATATGTCATTACACATGAGAATGTCACATAACTTCAGGCACAACCCACGTGTGTATCAGCTCACCCTGTCACAATTGGCATGTGATTGTCACCACACATCTGTCACAAGCCTCTTATGATTGTCACATCACACCTGTCATAATGCCTGAGTGATTGTCACCTCATGTGTGTCATAACATGCAATTATCCAAAAATGTCAGTCACATTGTGCCTGTTATTGGTCACACCATTTCTACTTCAACACATGTGGCAGTGTCACCTGACATATGTCACACCTCGAGTGTGATTGTCACCTCACATTTGTCACATGTGTTATGGAGTGTCACATCATATCTGTCACATTACACATGGGAGTGAAATATCACATGAGGCACAACCCACTTGTGTGTCACCTCACATGGTCACAACCCACATGTTATTGTCACCACACATCTGTCACACATGCTTATGTGGGTCACGTCAAATCTGTTACAATGCCCATGTGATTGTCACCTCATCTGTGTTATAATATGCAAGTGTCACATCATATCTCTCATATCATGCCTGTGATCATCACATCATTTCTGTCTCAACACACGTGGCAGTGTCACCTGATATCTGTCACACCCACAGTGTGATTGTCACCTCACACTTGTCACACGTCTTCTGGGAGTGTCACATCATCCCTGTCACCTCTGACATGTGCATGTCACATCACATCAGTCAAAACCCATATGTATGTGATCTCAGATGGTCACAATCTGCATATGATTGTCACCACACACTGGTCACAAGCCACTTATGAGTCTCACATCACAACTGTCACAATGCTCAAGTGACTGTCACCTCACATGTGTCTTCACGCACAACTGTCACATCATACCTGTCACATTGCACATGTGATTGTCACATCACATCAGATCCAACCCAGTTGTGTGTCACCTCCCATTGTCACAATTGGCATATGATTGTCACCACACATCTGTCACACATACTTCTGTGTGTTACATCAAAACTGTTATAACACCCATGTGACTGTCACTTCTCCTATGTCAGAATGCACGTGTCACTTCATAGCTGTCACATCGTGCCTGTGACTCTCGCATCATTTCTGTCTCAACACATGTGGCAGTGTCACCTGGCATCTGTCACACCCAGAGTGTGTTTGTCACCTCCCATTTGTCAGGTGCCTTACAAAGTGTCATGTTTCCCTGTCACATCACATATGGGACTGTCACGTCACATCCATCACCACCCATTTGTCACCTCATGTGTTCACCACTGGCATATGATTGTCACCACACATCTGTCACAAGCCTCTTATCAGTGTCATATCACAACTGTCACCACACCCATGTGGCCGTTACCTCACATGTGTCATAACATGAAAGCATTATATCGTATCTATCCCATCACACTTATGATTATCACGTCACTTCTGTCTCAGCCCATGTGGGTGTGTCATCTGACATCTGTCATACCCTGAGTGTGAGTGTCACATCACATGTGTCAAATGCCTTCCAGAGTGTCACATCATATCTGTCGCATCACATGTGAGAGTGTCATATCTCATCAGGTACAACCCACTTGTGTCACCTCACATGGTCACAACCAGCATGTGGTTGTCATCACACACCTGTCACACATTGCTTATGTGTGTCACATCACAACTGTCACAACACTCATGTGATTGTTACCTCAACATGTGTCTTAAGAGGCAAGTGTCACATCATAGCTATCACATCATGCCTGTGGCTCTCATATCATTTCTGTCTCAACACATGTGGCATTGTCACCTGATACCTGTCACACTCAGAGTGGTATTGTGACCTCAATTTGTCAGAAGACTTCCAGAAGCATTACAGCATACCTGTCACTTCACATGTGCATGTCACATCATGTCCATCACAACCCACATGCATGTCAACTCAGAAGGTCACAATCAGCATACGATTGTCACCACTCATTTGTCCCAAGCCATTTATGATTGTCACATCACAACTGTCACAACGCTTCTGTGGTTGTCATCCCACATGTATCTTAACATGCAAATGCCCCATCATATGTGTCGCATTGCACCTGTGATTGTCATATCACATCTGTCTCAACACGCATGAGAGTGTCTCCTGACATGTGTCACACCCAGAGAGTGATTGTCACCTCATATAAGTCACATGCCATGCAGGAGTGTCACATCATACCTCTCATATCACACGTGTGTGTCACATCAGATCAGTTCCAATCAACTTGTGTGTCACCTCACATTGTCACTTGCTTTACAGAGCATCGCATCATACCTGTCGTCACACATGAGAGTCATATCACATCAAGCACAAGCCATTTGTGTGTCACCTCACGTGATCACCACACATGTGTCACACATGCTTATGTGTGTCACATCAAAACTGTTACAAGGCCCATGTGATTGTCACATCACCTGTGTTGTAACACGCAAGTGCCATAACATATCAGTCACATCATGTCTGTTATTGTCACAGCATTTCTGCCTCAACAAATGTGGCAGTGTCATCTGACATCTGTTACACCCATAGTGTGTTACCTCACAGTTGGCACATGCTTTACAGAGTGACACATCCTATCTGTCATCACACATGAGAGTGTCATATCACATCAGGCACAGCCCACTTGTGTGTCACCTCACATGGTCACAACTGGCATGTGATTGTCACCGCACATCTGTCACAAGCTGCTTATGACGGTCACATCACAACTGTCACAATGTTCATGTATTTGTCACCTCATGTGTCTTAATGCCCAAGGGTCACATCATACCTGTGTCATTGCACATGTGATTGTCACATCACATGGGTCTCAACACACTTGAGAGTGTCACCTGACTCCTGTGACACACAGAGTGTGATTGTCACCTCATATTAGTCACATGCCTCCCAGGAGTGTCACATCACACCAGTCACATTGCACATGCGTGTGTCACACCGTAACAGTTCCTAATTCACTTGTGTGTCACCTCACATGGTCACAATTGGCATGTCAATGTCACCACACATCTGTCACAAGACTCATGATTGTCACATCACACCTGTCCCAATGCCTGTGTGATTGTCACCTCATGGGTGTCATAATGTGCAAGTGTCACAACATTTCAGTCCCATTGTGCCTGTTAGGGTCACACTATTTCTGTCTCGACACACATGGCAGTGTTACCTGACATCTGTCTCAACAAGAGTGTGATTAGCACATCACATTTGTCACATGACTTCTGGAGTGTCATGTCATATGTGTCCCATCACATGAGTGTGTCATAGCACATCAGGCACAACCCACTTGTGTGTCACCTCACATGGTCACAACCAGCAAGTGGTTGACACCACACAGCTGTCACACACCACTTATGTGTGTCACATCCAAACTGTCACCATGCCCATGTGATGGTCACCTCATCTGTGTCATAACAGGCAAGTGTCACATATCTGTCACATCATGCCTGTGGCTGTCACCTATTTGTCTCAACACACATGTCAGTGTCACATGACATCTGTCACACCAAGAGTGTGATTGTCACCTCACATTTGTCATGTGCTTTATGGAGTGCCACATCATATCTGTCATCACACATGACAGTGTCATATCACATCAGGCACAAGCCCCTTGTGTGTCATCTCACATAGTCACAACCAGCATGTGGGTTTTCTCACACACTGCTTATGTGGGTCACATCACTGCTGTCACTGTGCCCTTGTGATTGTCACCTCCTCTGTGTCATCATGCACAACTGTCACATCATATCTGTCACATTGAGCCTGTGACTGTCATGCCATTTCTGTCTCAACACACATGGCAGTGTCACATGACATCTGTCACACCAAGACTGTGATTGTCACCTCACATTTGTCACATGCATTACAGAGTATCACACAGTATATGTCATTACACATGAGAATGTCACATAACTTCAGGCACAACCCAGGTGTGTATCAGCTCACCCTGTCACAATTGGCATGTGATTGTCACCACACATCTGTCACAAGCCTCTTATGATTGTCACATCACACCTGTCATAATGCCTGAGTGATTGTCACCTCATGTGTGTCATAACATGCAATTATCCAAAAATGTCAGTCACATTGTGCCTGTTATTGGTCACACCATTTCTACTTCAACACATGTGGCAGTGTCACCTGACATATGTCACACCTCGAGTGTGATTGTCACCTCACATTTGTCACATGTGTTATGGAGTGTCACATCATATCTGTCACATTACACATGGGAGTGAAATATCACATGAGGCACAACCCACTTGTGTGTCACCTCACATGGTCACAACCCACATGTTATTGTCACCACACATCTGTCACACATGCTTATGTGGGTCACGTCAAATCTGTTACAATGCCCATGTGATTGTCACCTCATCTGTGTTATAATATGCAAGTGTCACATCATATCTCTCATATCATGCCTGTGATCATCACATCATTTCTGTCTCAACACACGTGGCAGTGTCACCTGATATCTGTCACACCCACAGTGTGATTGTCACCTCACACTTGTCACACGTCTTCTGGGAGTGTCACATCATCCCTGTCACCTCTGACATGTGCATGTCACATCACATCAGTCAAAACCCATATGTATGTGATCTCAGATGGTCACAATCTGCATATGATTGTCACCACACACTGGTCACAAGCCACTTATGAGTCTCACATCACAACTGTCACAATGCTCAAGTGACTGTCACCTCACATGTGTCTTCACGCACAACTGTCACATCATACCTGTCACATTGCACATGTGATTGTCACATCACATCAGATCCAACCCAGTTGTGTGTCACCTCCCATTGTCACAATTGGCATATGATTGTCACCACACATCTGTCACACATACTTCTGTGTGTTACATCAAAACTGTTATAACACCCATGTGACTGTCACTTCTCCTATGTCAGAATGCACGTGTCACATCATAGCTGTCACATCGTGCCTGTGACTCTCGCATCATTTCTGTCTCAACACATGTGGCAGTGTCACCTGGCATCTGTCACACCCAGAGTGTGTTTGTCACCTCCCATTTGTCAGGTGCCTTACAAAGTGTCATGTTTCCCTGTCACATCACATATGGGACTGTCACGTCACATCCATCACCACCCATTTGTCACCTCATGTGTTCACCACTGGCATATGATTGTCACCACACATCTGTCACAAGCCTCTTATCAGTGTCATATCACAACTGTCACCACACCCATGTGGCCGTTACCTCACATGTGTCATAACATGAAAGCATTATATCGTATCTATCCCATCACACTTATGATTATCACGTCACTTCTGTCTCAGCCCATGTGGGTGTGTCATCTGACATCTGTCATACCCTGAGTGTGAGTGTCACATCACATGTGTCAAATGCCTTCCAGAGTGTCACATCATATCTGTCGCATCACATGAGAGAGTGTCATATCTCATCAGGTACAACCCACTTGTGTCACCTCACATGGTCACAACCAGCATGTGGTTGTCATCACACACCTGTCACACATTGCTTATGTGTGTCACATCACAACTGTCACAACACTCATGTGATTGTTACCTCACCATGTGTCTTAAGAGGCAAGTGTCACATCATAGCTATCACATCATGCCTGTGGCTCTCATATCATTTCTGTCTCAACACATGTGGCATTGTCACCTGATACCTGTCACACTCAGAGTGTTATTGTGACCTCAATTTGTCAGAAGACTTCCAGAAGCATTACAGCATACCTGTCACTTCACATGTGCATGTCACATCATGTCCATCACAACCCACATGCATGTCAACTCAGAAGGTCACAATCAGCATACGATTGTCACCACTCATTTGTCCCAAGCCATTTATGATTGTCACATCACAACTGTCACAACGCTTCTGTGGTTGTCATCCCACATGTATCTTAACATGCAAATGCCCCATCATATGTGTCGCATTGCACCTGTGATTGTCATATCACATCTGTCTCAACACGCATGAGAGTGTCTCCTGACATGTGTCACACCCAGAGAGTGATTGTCACCTCATATAAGTCACATGCCATGCAGGAGTGTCACATCATACCTCTCATATCACACATGTGTGTGTCACATCAGATCAGTTCCAATCAACTTGTGTGTCACCTCACATTGTCACTTGCTTTACAGAGCATCGCATCATACCTGTCGTCACACATGAGAGTCATATCACATCAAGCACAAGCCATTTGTGTGTCACCTCACGTGATCACCACACATGTGTCACACATGCTTATGTGTGTCACATCAAAACTGTTACAAGGCCCATGTGATTGTCACATCTCCTGTGTTGTAACACGCAAGTGCCATAACATATCAGTCACATCATGTCTGTTATTGTCACAGCATTTCTGCCTCAACAAATGTGGCAGTGTCATCTGACATCTGTTACACCCATAGTGTGTTACCTCACATTTGGCACATGCTTTACAGAGTGACACATCCTATCTGTCATCACACATGAGAGTGTCATATCACATCAGGCACAGCCCACTTGTGTGTCACCTCACATGGTCACAACTGGCATGTGATTGTCACCGCACATCTGTCACAAGCTGCTTATGACGGTCACATCACAACTGTCACAATGTTCATGTATTTGTCACCTCATGTGTCTTAATGCCCAAGGGTCACATCATACCTGTGTCATTGCACATGTGATTGTCACATCACATGGGTCTCAACACACTTGAGAGTGTCACCTGACTCCTGTGACACACAGAGTGTGATTGTCCCCTCATATTAGTCACATGCCTCCCAGGAGTGTCACATCACACCAGTCACATTGCACATGCGTGTGTCACATCGTAACAGTTCCAAATTCACTTGTGTGTCACCTCACATGGTCACAATTGGCATGTCAATGTCACCACACATCTGTCACAAGACTCATGATTGTCACATCACACCTGTCCCAATGCCTGTGTGATTGTCACCTCATGGGTGTCATAATGTGCAAGTGTCACAACATTTCAGTCCCATTGTGCCTGTTAGGGTCACACTATTTCTGTCTCGACACACATGGCAGTGTTACCTGACATCTGTCTCAACAAGAGTGTGATTAGCACATCACATTTGTCACATGACTTCTGGAGTGTCATGTCATATGTGTCCCATCACATGAGTGTGTCATAGCACATCAGGCACAACCCACTTGTGTGTCACCTCACATGGTCACAACCAGCAAGTGGTTGACACCACACAGCTGTCACACACCACTTATGTGTGTCCCATCCAAACTGTCACCATGCCCATGTGATGGTCACCTCATCTGTGTCATAACAGGCAAGTGTCACATATCTGTCACATCATGCCTGTGGCTGTCACCTATTTGTCTCAACACACATGTCAGTGTCACATGACATCTGTCACACCAAGAGTGTGATTGTCACCTCACATTTGTCATGTGCTTTATGGAGTGCCACATCATATCTGTCATCACACATGACAGTGTCATATCACATCAGGCACAAGCCCCTTGTGTGTCATCTCACATAGTCACAACCAGCATGTGGGTTTTCTCACACACTGCTTATGTGGGTCACATCACTGCTGTCACTGTGCCCTTGTGATTGTCACCTCCTCTGTGTCATCATGCACAACTGTCACATCATATCTGTCACATTGAGCCTGTGACTGTCATGCCATTTCTGTCTCAACACACATGGCAGTGTCACATGACATCTGTCACACCAAGACTGTGATTGTCACCTCACATTTGTCACATGCATTACAGAGTATCACACAGTATATGTCATTACACATGAGAATGTCACATAACTTCAGGCACAACCCACGTGTGTATCAGCTCACCCTGTCACAATTGGCATGTGATTGTCACCACACATCTGTCACAAGCCTCTTATGATTGTCACATCACACCTGTCATAATGCCTGAGTGATTGTCACCTCATGTGTGTCATAACATGCAATTATCCAAAAATGTCAGTCACATTGTGCCTGTTATTGGTCACACCATTTCTACTTCAACACATGTGGCAGTGTCACCTGACATATGTCACACCTCGAGTGTGATTGTCACCTCACATTTGTCACATGTGTTATGGAGTGTCACATCATATCTGTCACATTACACATGGGAGTGAAATATCACATGAGGCACAACCCACTTGTGTGTCACCTCACATGGTCACAACCCACATGTTATTGTCACCACACATCTGTCACACATGCTTATGTGGGTCACGTCAAATCTGTTACAATGCCCATGTGATTGTCACCTCATCTGTGTTATAATATGCAAGTGTCACATCATATCTCTCATATCATGCCTGTGATCATCACATCATTTCTGTCTCAACACACGTGGCAGTGTCACCTGATATCTGTCACACCCACAGTGTGATTGTCACCTCACACTTGTCACACGTCTTCTGGGAGTGTCACATCATCCCTGTCACATCTGACATGTGCATGTCACATCACATCAGTCAAAACCCATATGTATGTGATCTCAGATGGTCACAATCTGCATATGATTGTCACCACACACTGGTCACAAGCCACTTATGAGTCTCACATCACAACTGTCACAATGCTCAAGTGACTGTCACCTCACATGTGTCTTCACGCACAACTGTCACATCATACCTGTCACATTGCACATGTGATTGTCACATCACATCAGATCCAACCCAGTTGTGTGTCACCTCCCATTGTCACAATTGGCATATGATTGTCACCACACATCTGTCACACATACTTCTGTGTGTTACATCAAAACTGTTATAACACCCATGTGACTGTCACTTCTCCTATGTCAGAATGCACGTGTCACATCATAGCTGTCACATCGTGCCTGTGACTCTCGCATCATTTCTGTCTCAACACATGTGGCAGTGTCACCTGGCATCTGTCACACCCAGAGTGTGTTTGTCACCTCCCATTTGTCAGGTGCCTTACAAAGTGTCATGTTTCCCTGTCACATCACATATGGGACTGTCACGTCACATCCATCACCACCCATTTGTCACCTCATGTGTTCACCACTGGCATATGATTGTCACCACACATCTGTCACAAGCCTCTTATCAGTGTCATATCACAACTGTCACCACACCCATGTGGCCGTTACCTCACATGTGTCATAACATGAAAGCATTATATCGTATCTATCCCATCACACTTATGATTATCACGTCACTTCTGTCTCAGCCCATGTGGGTGTGTCATCTGACATCTGTCATACCCTGAGTGTGAGTGTCACATCACATGTGTCAAATGCCTTCCAGAGTGTCACATCATATCTGTCGCATCACATGAGAGAGTGTCATATCTCATCAGGTACAACCCACTTGTGTCACCTCACATGGTCACAACCAGCATGTGGTTGTCATCACACACCTGTCACACATTGCTTATGTGTGTCACATCACAACTGTCACAACACTCATGTGATTGTTACCTCAACATGTGTCTTAAGAGGCAAGTGTCACATCATAGCTATCACATCATGCCTGTGGCTCTCATATCATTTCTGTCTCAACACATGTGGCATTGTCACCTGATACCTGTCACACTCAGAGTGGTATTGTGACCTCAATTTGTCAGAAGACTTCCAGAAGCATTACAGCATACCTGTCACTTCACATGTGCATGTCACATCATGTCCATCACAACCCACATGCATGTCAACTCAGAAGGTCACAATCAGCATACGATTGTCACCACTCATTTGTCCCAAGCCATTTATGATTGTCACATCACAACTGTCACAACGCTTCTGTGGTTGTCATCCCACATGTATCTTAACATGCAAATGCCCCATCATATGTGTCGCATTGCACCTGTGATTGTCATATCACATCTGTCTCAACACGCATGAGAGTGTCTCCTGACATGTGTCACACCCAGAGAGTGATTGTCACCTCATATAAGTCACATGCCATGCAGGAGTGTCACATCATACCTCTCATATCACACATGTGTGTGTCACATCAGATCAGTTCCAATCAACTTGTGTGTCACCTCACATTGTCACTTGCTTTACAGAGCATCGCATCATACCTGTCGTCACACATGAGAGTCATATCACATCAAGCACAAGCCATTTGTGTGTCACCTCACGTGATCACCACACATGTGTCACACATGCTTATGCGTGTCACATCAAAACTGTTACAAGGCCCATGTGATTGTCACATCACCTGTGTTGTAACACGCAAGTGCCATAACATATCAGTCACATCATGTCTGTTATTGTCACAGCATTTCTGCCTCAACAAATGTGGCAGTGTCATCTGACATCTGTTACACCCATAGTGTGTTACCTCACATTTGGCACATGCTTTACAGAGTGACACATCCTATCTGTCATCACACATGAGAGTGTCATATCACATCAGGCACAGCCCACTTGTGTGTCACCTCACATGGTCACAACTGGCATGTGATTGTCACCGCACATCTGTCACAAGCTGCTTATGACGGTCACATCACAACTGTCACAATGTTCATGTATTTGTCACCTCATGTGTCTTAATGCCCAAGGGTCACATCATACCTGTGTCATTGCACATGTGATTGTCACATCACATGGGTCTCAACACACTTGAGAGTGTCACCTGACTCCTGTGACACACAGAGTGTGATTGTCCCCTCATATTAGTCACATGCCTCCCAGGAGTGTCACATCACACCAGTCACATTGCACATGCGTGTGTCACATCGTAACAGTTCCAAATTCACTTGTGTGTCACCTCACATGGTCACAATTGGCATGTCAATGTCACCACACATCTGTCACAAGACTCATGATTGTCACATCACACCTGTCCCAATGCCTGTGTGATTGTCACCTCATGGGTGTCATAATGTGCAAGTGTCACAACATTTCAGTCCCATTGTGCCTGTTAGGGTCACACTATTTCTGTCTCGACACACATGGCAGTGTTACCTGACATCTGTCTCAACAAGAGTGTGATTAGCACATCACATTTGTCACATGACTTCTGGAGTGTCATGTCATATGTGTCCCATCACATGAGTGTGTCATAGCACATCAGGCACAACCCACTTGTGTGTCACCTCACATGGTCACAACCAGCAAGTGGTTGACACCACACAGCTGTCACACACCACTTATGTGTGTCCCATCCAAACTGTCACCATGCCCATGTGATGGTCACCTCATCTGTGTCATAACAGGCAAGTGTCACATATCTGTCACATCATGCCTGTGGCTGTCACCTATTTGTCTCAACACACATGTCAGTGTCACATGACATCTGTCACACCAAGAGTGTGATTGTCACCTCACATTTGTCATGTGCTTTATGGAGTGCCACATCATATCTGTCATCACACATGACAGTGTCATATCACATCAGGCACAAGCCCCTTGTGTGTCATCTCACATAGTCACAACCAGCATGTGGGTTTTCTCACACACTGCTTATGTGGGTCACATCACTGCTGTCACTGTGCCCTTGTGATTGTCACCTCCTCTGTGTCATCATGCACAACTGTCACATCATATCTGTCACATTGAGCCTGTGACTGTCATGCCATTTCTGTCTCAACACACATGGCAGTGTCACATGACATCTGTCACACCAAGACTGTGATTGTCACCTCACATTTGTCACATGCATTACAGAGTATCACACAGTATATGTCATTACACATGAGAATGTCACATAACTTCAGGCACAACCCACGTGTGTATCAGCTCACCCTGTCACAATTGGCATGTGATTGTCACCACACATCTGTCACAAGCCTCTTATGATTGTCACATCACACCTGTCATAATGCCTGAGTGATTGTCACCTCATGTGTGTCATAACATGCAATTATCCAAAAATGTCAGTCACATTGTGCCTGTTATTGGTCACACCATTTCTACTTCAACACATGTGGCAGTGTCACCTGACATATGTCACACCTCGAGTGTGATTGTCACCTCACATTTGTCACATGTGTTATGGAGTGTCACATCATATCTGTCACATTACACATGGGAGTGAAATATCACATGAGGCACAACCCACTTGTGTGTCACCTCACATGGTCACAACCCACATGTTATTGTCACCACACATCTGTCACACATGCTTATGTGGGTCACGTCAAATCTGTTACAATGCCCATGTGATGGTCACCTCATCTGTGTTATAATATGCAAGTGTCACATCATATCTCTCATATCATGCCTGTGATCATCACATCATTTCTGTCTCAACACACGTGGCAGTGTCACCTGATATCTGTCACACCCACAGTGTGATTGTCACCTCACACTTGTCACACGTCTTCTGGGAGTGTCACATCATCCCTGTCACCTCTGACATGTGCATGTCACATCACATCAGTCAAAACCCATATGTATGTGATCTCAGATGGTCACAATCTGCATATGATTGTCACCACACACTGGTCACAAGCCACTTATGAGTCTCACATCACAACTGTCACAATGCTCAAGTGACTGTCACCTCACATGTGTCTTCACGCACAACTGTCACATCATACCTGTCACATTGCACATGTGATTGTCACATCACATCAGATCCAACCCAGTTGTGTGTCACCTCCCATTGTCACAATTGGCATATGATTGTCACCACACATCTGTCACACATACTTCTGTGTGTTACATCAAAACTGTTATAACACCCATGTGACTGTCACTTCTCCTATGTCAGAATGCACGTGTCACATCATAGCTGTCACATCGTGCCTGTGACTCTCGCATCATTTCTGTCTCAACACATGTGGCAGTGTCACCTGGCATCTGTCACACCCAGAGTGTGTTTGTCACCTCCCATTTGTCAGGTGCCTTACAAAGTGTCATGTTTCCCTGTCACATCACATATGGGACTGTCACGTCACATCCATCACCACCCATTTGTCACCTCATGTGTTCACCACTGGCATATGATTGTCACCACACATCTGTCACAAGCCTCTTATCAGTGTCATATCACAACTGTCACCACACCCATGTGGCCGTTACCTCACATGTGTCATAACATGAAAGCATTATATCGTATCTATCCCATCACACTTATGATTATCACGTCACTTCTGTCTCAGCCCATGTGGGTGTGTCATCTGACATCTGTCATACCCTGAGTGTGAGTGTCACATCACATGTGTCAAATGCCTTCCAGAGTGTCACATCATATCTGTCGCATCACATGTGAGAGTGTCATATCTCATCAGGTACAACCCACTTGTGTCACCTCACATGGTCACAACCAGCATGTGGTTGTCATCACACACCTGTCACACATTGCTTATGTGTGTCACATCACAACTGTCACAACACTCATGTGATTGTTACCTCAACATGTGTCTTAAGAGGCAAGTGTCACATCATAGCTATCACATCATGCCTGTGGCTCTCATATCATTTCTGTCTCAACACATGTGGCAGTGTCACCTGATACCTGTCACACTCAGAGTGGTATTGTGACCTCAATTTGTCAGAAGACTTCCAGAAGCATTACAGCATACCTGTCACTTCACATGTGCATGTCACATCATGTCCATCACAACCCACATGCATGTCAACTCAGAAGGTCACAATCAGCATACGATTGTCACCACTCATTTGTCCCAAGCCATTTATGATTGTCACATCACAACTGTCACAACGCTTCTGTGGTTGTCATCCCACATGTATCTTAACATGCAAATGCCCCATCATATGTGTCGCATTGCACCTGTGATTGTCATATCACATCTGTCTCAACACGCATGAGAGTGTCTCCTGACATGTGTCACACCCAGAGAGTGATTGTCACCTCATATAAGTCACATGCCATGCAGGAGTGTCACATCATACCTCTCATATCACACATGTGTGTGTCACATCAGATCAGTTCCAATCAACTTGTGTGTCACCTCACATTGTCACTTGCTTTACAGAGCATCGCATCATACCTGTCGTCACACATGAGAGTCATATCACATCAAGCACAAGCCATTTGTGTGTCACCTCACGTGATCACCACACATGTGTCACACATGCTTATGTGTGTCACATCAAAACTGTTACAAGGCCCATGTGATTGTCACATCACCTGTGTTGTAACACGCAAGTGCCATAACATATCAGTCACATCATGTCTGTTATTGTCACAGCATTTCTGCCTCAACAAATGTGGCAGTGTCATCTGACATCTGTTACACCCATAGTGTGTTACCTCACATTTGGCACATGCTTTACAGAGTGACACATCCTATCTGTCATCACACATGAGAGTGTCATATCACATCAGGCACAGCCCACTTGTGTGTCACCTCACATGGTCACAACTGGCATGTGATTGTCACCGCACATCTGTCACAAGCTGCTTATGACGGTCACATCACAACTGTCACAATGTTCATGTATTTGTCACCTCATGTGTCTTAATGCCCAAGGGTCACATCATACCTGTGTCATTGCACATGTGATTGTCACATCACATGGGTCTCAACACACTTGAGAGTGTCACCTGACTCCTGTGACACACAGAGTGTGATTGTCACCTCATATTAGTCACATGCCTCCCAGGAGTGTCACATCACACCAGTCACATTGCACATGCGTGTGTCACATCATAACAGTTCCAAATTCACTTGTGTGTCACCTCACATGGTCACAATTGGCATGTCAATGTCACCACACATCTGTCACAAGACTCATGATTGTCACATCACACCTGTCCCAATGCCTGTGTGATTGTCACCTCATGGGTGTCATAATGTGCAAGTGTCACAACATTTCAGTCCCATTGTGCCTGTTAGGGTCACACTATTTCTGTCTCGACACACATGGCAGTGTTACCTGACATCTGTCTCAACAAGAGTGTGATTAGCACATCACATTTGTCACATGACTTCTGGAGTGTCATGTCATATGTGTCCCATCACATGAGTGTGTCATAGCACATCAGGCACAACCCACTTGTGTGTCACCTCACATGGTCACAACCAGCAAGTGGTTGACACCACACAGCTGTCACACACCACTTATGTGTGTCCCATCCAAACTGTCACCATGCCCATGTGATGGTCACCTCATCTGTGTCATAACAGGCAAGTGTCACATATCTGTCACATCATGCCTGTGGCTGTCACCTATTTGTCTCAACACACATGTCAGTGTCACATGACATCTGTCACACCAAGAGTGTGATTGTCACCTCACATTTGTCATGTGCTTTATGGAGTGCCACATCATATCTGTCATCACACATGACAGTGTCATATCACATCAGGCACAAGCCCCTTGTGTGTCATCTCACATAGTCACAACCAGCATGTGGGTTTTCTCACACACTGCTTATGTGGGTCACATCACTGCTGTCACTGTGCCCTTGTGATTGTCACCTCCTCTGTGTCATCATGCACAACTGTCACATCATATCTGTCACATTGAGCCTGTGACTGTCATGCCATTTCTGTCTCAACACACATGGCAGTGTCACATGACATCTGTCACACCAAGACTGTGATTGTCACCTCACATTTGTCACATGCATTACAGAGTATCACACAGTATATGTCATTACACATGAGAATGTCACATAACTTCAGGCACAACCCAGGTGTGTATCAGCTCACCCTGTCACAATTGGCATGTGATTGTCACCACACATCTGTCACAAGCCTCTTATGATTGTCACATCACACCTGTCATAATGCCTGAGTGATTGTCACCTCATGTGTGTCATAACATGCAATTATCCAACAATGTCAGTCACATTGTGCCTGTTATTGGTCACACCATTTCTACTTCAACACATGTGGCAGTGTCACCTGACATATGTCACACCTCGAGTGTGATTGTCACCTCACATTTGTCACATGTGTTATGGAGTGTCACATCATATCTGTCACATTACACATGGGAGTGAAATATCACATGAGGCACAACCCACTTGTGTGTCACCTCACATGGTCACAACCCACATGTTATTGTCACCACACATCTGTCACACATGCTTATGTGGGTCACGTCAAATCTGTTACAATGCCCATGTGATTGTCACCTCATCTGTGTTATAATATGCAAGTGTCACATCATATCTCTCATATCATGCCTGTGATCATCACATCATTTCTGTCTCAACACACGTGGCAGTGTCACCTGATATCTGTCACACCCACAGTGTGATTGTCACCTCACACTTGTCACACGTCTTCTGGGAGTGTCACATCATCCCTGTCACATCTGACATGTGCATGTCACATCACATCAGTCAAAACCCATATGTATGTGATCTCAGATGGTCACAATCTGCATATGATTGTCACCACACACTGGTCACAAGCCACTTATGAGTCTCACATCACAACTGTCACAATGCTCAAGTGACTGTCACCTCACATGTGTCTTCACGCACAACTGTCACATCATACCTGTCACATTGCACATGTGATTGTCACATCACATCAGATCCAACCCAGTTGTGTGTCACCTCCCATTGTCACAATTGGCATATGATTGTCACCACACATCTGTCACACATACTTCTGTGTGTTACATCAAAACTGTTATAACACCCATGTGACTGTCACTTCTCCTATGTCAGAATGCACGTGTCACATCATAGCTGTCACATCGTGCCTGTGACTCTCGCATCATTTCTGTCTCAACACATGTGGCAGTGTCACCTGGCATCTGTCACACCCAGAGTGTGTTTGTCACCTCCCATTTGTCAGGTGCCTTACAAAGTGTCATGTTTCCCTGTCACATCACATATGGGACTGTCACGTCACATCCATCACCACCCATTTGTCACCTCATGTGTTCACCACTGGCATATGATTGTCACCACACATCTGTCACAAGCCTCTTATCAGTGTCATATCACAACTGTCACCACACCCATGTGGCCGTTACCTCACATGTGTCATAACATGAAAGCATTATATCGTATCTATCCCATCACACTTATGATTATCACGTCACTTCTGTCTCAGCCCATGTGGGTGTGTCATCTGACATCTGTCATACCCTGAGTGTGAGTGTCACATCACATGTGTCAAATGCCTTCCAGAGTGTCACATCATATCTGTCGCATCACATGTGAGAGTGTCATATCTCATCAGGTACAACCCACTTGTGTCACCTCACATGGTCACAACCAGCATGTGGTTGTCATCACACACCTGTCACACATTGCTTATGTGTGTCACATCACAACTGTCACAACACTCATGTGATTGTTACCTCAACATGTGTCTTAAGAGGCAAGTGTCACATCATAGCTATCACATCATGCCTGTGGCTCTCATATCATTTCTGTCTCAACACATGTGGCATTGTCACCTGATACCTGTCACACTCAGAGTGGTATTGTGACCTCAATTTGTCAGAAGACTTCCAGAAGCATTACAGCATACCTGTCACTTCACATGTGCATGTCACATCATGTCCATCACAACCCACATGCATGTCAACTCAGAAGGTCACAATCAGCATACGATTGTCACCACTCATTTGTCCCAAGCCATTTATGATTGTCACATCACAACTGTCACAACGCTTCTGTGGTTGTCATCCCACATGTATCTTAACATGCAAATGCCCCATCATATGTGTCACATTGCACCTGTGATTGTCATATCACATCTGTCTCAACACGCATGAGAGTGTCTCCTGACATGTGTCACACCCAGAGAGTGATTGTCACCTCATATAAGTCACATGCCATGCAGGAGTGTCACATCATACCTCTCATATCACACATGTGTGTGTCACATCAGATCAGTTCCAATCAACTTGTGTGTCACCTCACATTGTCACTTGCTTTACAGAGCATCGCATCATACCTGTCGTCACACATGAGAGTCATATCACATCAAGCACAAGCCATTTGTGTGTCACCTCACGTGATCACCACACATGTGTCACACATGCTTATGTGTGTCACATCAAAACTGTTACAAGGCCCATGTGATTGTCACATCACCTGTGTTGTAACACGCAAGTGCCATAACATATCAGTCACATCATGTCTGTTATTGTCACAGCATTTCTGCCTCAACAAATGTGGCAGTGTCATCTGACATCTGTTACACCCATAGTGTGTTACCTCACATTTGGCACATGCTTTACAGAGTGACACATCCTATCTGTCATCACACATGAGAGTGTCATATCACATCAGGCACAGCCCACTTGTGTGTCACCTCACATGGTCACAACTGGCATGTGATTGTCACCGCACATCTGTCACAAGCTGCTTATGACGGTCACATCACAACTGTCACAATGTTCATGTATTTGTCACCTCATGTGTCTTAATGCCCAAGGGTCACATCATACCTGTGTCATTGCACATGTGATTGTCACATCACATGGGTCTCAACACACTTGAGAGTGTCACCTGACTCCTGTGACACACAGAGTGTGATTGTCCCCTCATATTAGTCACATGCCTCCCAGGAGTGTCACATCACACCAGTCACATTGCACATGCGTGTGTCACATCGTAACAGTTCCAAATTCACTTGTGTGTCACCTCACATGGTCACAATTGGCATGTCAATGTCACCACACATCTGTCACAAGACTCATGATTGTCACATCACACCTGTCCCAATGCCTGTGTGATTGTCACCTCATGGGTGTCATAATGTGCAAGTGTCACAACATTTCAGTCCCATTGTGCCTGTTAGGGTCACACTATTTCTGTCTCGACACACATGGCAGTGTTACCTGACATCTGTCTCAACAAGAGTGTGATTAGCACATCACATTTGTCACATGACTTCTGGAGTGTCATGTCATATGTGTCCCATCACATGAGTGTGTCATAGCACATCAGGCACAACCCACTTGTGTGTCACCTCACATGGTCACAACCAGCAAGTGGTTGACACCACACAGCTGTCACACACCACTTATGTGTGTCACATCCAAACTGTCACCATGCCCATGTGATGGTCACCTCATCTGTGTCATAACAGGCAAGTGTCACATATCTGTCACATCATGCCTGTGGCTGTCACCTATTTGTCTCAACACACATGTCAGTGTCACATGACATCTGTCACACCAAGAGTGTGATTGTCACCTCACATTTGTCATGTGCTTTATGGAGTGCCACATCATATCTGTCATCACACATGACAGTGTCATATCACATCAGGCACAAGCCCCTTGTGTGTCATCTCACATAGTCACAACCAGCATGTGGGTTTTCTCACACACTGCTTATGTGGGTCACATCACTGCTGTCACTGTGCCCTTGTGATTGTCACCTCCTCTGTGTCATCATGCACAACTGTCACATCATATCTGTCACATTGAGCCTGTGACTGTCATGCCATTTCTGTCTCAACACACATGGCAGTGTCACATGACATCTGTCACACCAAGACTGTGATTGTCACCTCACATTTGTCACATGCATTACAGAGTATCACACAGTATATGTCATTACACATGAGAATGTCACATAACTTCAGGCACAACCCAGGTGTGTATCAGCTCACCCTGTCACAATTGGCATGTGATTGTCACCACACATCTGTCACAAGCCTCTTATGATTGTCACATCACACCTGTCATAATGCCTGAGTGATTGTCACCTCATGTGTGTCATAACATGCAATTATCCAAAAATGTCAGTCACATTGTGCCTGTTATTGGTCACACCATTTCTACTTCAACACATGTGGCAGTGTCACCTGACATATGTCACACCTCGAGTGTGATTGTCACCTCACATTTGTCACATGTGTTATGGAGTGTCACATCATATCTGTCACATTACACATGGGAGTGAAATATCACATGAGGCACAACCCACTTGTGTGTCACCTCACATGGTCACAACCCACATGTTATTGTCACCACACATCTGTCACACATGCTTATGTGGGTCACGTCAAATCTGTTACAATGCCCATGTGATTGTCACCTCATCTGTGTTATAATATGCAAGTGTCACATCATATCTCTCATATCATGCCTGTGATCATCACATCATTTCTGTCTCAACACACGTGGCAGTGTCACCTGATATCTGTCACACCCACAGTGTGATTGTCACCTCACACTTGTCACACGTCTTCTGGGAGTGTCACATCATCCCTGTCACATCTGACATGTGCATGTCACATCACATCAGTCAAAACCCATATGTATGTGATCTCAGATGGTCACAATCTGCATATGATTGTCACCACACACTAGTCACAAGCCACTTATGAGTCTCACATCACAACTGTCACAATGCTCAAGTGACTGTCACCTCACATGTGTCTTCACGCACAACTGTCACATCATACCTGTCACATTGCACATGTGATTGTCACATCACATCAGATCCAACCCAGTTGTGTGTCACCTCCCATTGTCACAATTGGCATATGATTGTCACCACACATCTGTCACACATACTTCTGTGTGTTACATCAAAACTGTTATAACACCCATGTGACTGTCACTTCTCCTATGTCAGAATGCACGTGTCACATCATAGCTGTCACATCGTGCCTGTGACTCTCGCATCATTTCTGTCTCAACACATGTGGCAGTGTCACCTGGCATCTGTCACACCCAGAGTGTGTTTGTCACCTCCCATTTGTCAGGTGCCTTACAAAGTGTCATGTTTCCCTGTCACATCACATATGGGACTGTCACGTCACATCCATCACCACCCATTTGTCACCTCATGTGTTCACCACTGGCATATGATTGTCACCACACATCTGTCACAAGCCTCTTATCAGTGTCATATCACAACTGTCACCACACCCATGTGGCCGTTACCTCACATGTGTCATAACATGAAAGCATTATATCGTATCTATCCCATCACACTTATGATTATCACGTCACTTCTGTCTCAGCCCATGTGGGTGTGTCATCTGACATCTGTCATACCCTGAGTGTGAGTGTCACATCACATGTGTCAAATGCCTTCCAGAGTGTCACATCATATCTGTCGCATCACATGTGAGAGTGTCATATCTCATCAGGTACAACCCACTTGTGTCACCTCACATGGTCACAACCAGCATGTGGTTGTCATCACACACCTGTCACACATTGCTTATGTGTGTCACATCACAACTGTCACAACACTCATGTGATTGTTACCTCAACATGTGTCTTAAGAGGCAAGTGTCACATCATAGCTATCACATCATGCCTGTGGCTCTCATATCATTTCTGTCTCAACACATGTGGCATTGTCACCTGATACCTGTCACACTCAGAGTGGTATTGTGACCTCAATTTGTCAGAAGACTTCCAGAAGCATTACAGCATACCTGTCACTTCACATGTGCATGTCACATCATGTCCATCACAACCCACATGCATGTCAACTCAGAAGGTCACAATCAGCATACGATTGTCACCACTCATTTGTCCCAAGCCATTTATGATTGTCACATCTCAACTGTCACAACGCTTCTGTGGTTGTCATCCCACATGTATCTTAACATGCAAATGCCCCATCATATGTGTCGCATTGCACCTGTGATTGTCATATCACATCTGTCTCAACATGCATGAGAGTGTCTCCTGACATGTGTCACACCCAGAGAGTGATTGTCACCTCATATAAGTCACATGCCATGCAGGAGTGTCACATCATACCTCTCATATCACACATGTGTGTGTCACATCAGATCAGTTCCAATCAACTTGTGTGTCACCTCACATTGTCACTTGCTTTACAGAGCATCGCATCATACCTGTCATCACACATGAGAGTCATATCACATCAAGCACAAGCCATTTGTGTGTCACCTCACGTGATCACCACACATGTGTCACACATGCTTATGTGTGTCACATCAAAACTGTTACAAGGCCCATGTGATTGTCACATCACCTGTGTTGTAACACACAAGTGCCATAACATATCAGTCACATCATGTCTGTTATTGTCACAGCATTTCTGCCTCAACAAATGTGGCAGTGTCATCTGACATCTGTTACACCCATAGTGTGTTACCTCACATTTGGCACATGCTTTACAGAGTGACACATCCTATCTGTCATCACACATGAGAGTGTCATATCACATCAGGCACAGCCCACTTGTGTGTCACCTCACATGGTCACAACTGGCATGTGATTGTCACCGCACATCTGTCACAAGCTGCTTATGACGGTCACATCACAACTGTCACAATGTTCATGTATTTGTCACCTCATGTGTCTTAATGCCCAAGGGTCACATCATACCTGTGTCATTGCACATGTGATTGTCACATCACATGGGTCTCAACACACTTGAGAGTGTCACCTGACTCCTGTGACACACAGAGTGTGATTGTCCCCTCATATTAGTCACATGCCTCCCAGGAGTGTCACATCACACCAGTCACATTGCACATGCGTGTGTCACATCATAACAGTTCCAAATTCACTTGTGTGTCACCTCACATGGTCACAATTGGCATGTCAATGTCACCACACATCTGTCACAAGACTCATGATTGTCACATCACACCTGTCCCAATGCCTGTGTGATTGTCACCTCATGGGTGTCATAATGTGCAAGTGTCACAACATTTCAGTCCCATTGTGCCTGTTAGGGTCACACTATTTCTGTCTCGACACACATGGCAGTGTTACCTGACATCTGTCTCAACAAGAGTGTGATTAGCACATCACATGTGTCACATGACTTCTGGAGTGTCATGTCATATGTGTCCCATCACATGAGTGTGTCATAGCACATCAGGCACAACCCACTTGTGTGTCACCTCACATGGTCACAACCAGCAAGTGGTTGACACCACACAGCTGTCACACACCACTTATGTGTGTCCCATCCAAACTGTCACCATGCCCATGTGATGGTCACCTCATCTGTGTCATAACAGGCAAGTGTCACATATCTGTCACATCATGCCTGTGGCTGTCACCTATTTGTCTCAACACACATGTCAGTGTCACATGACATCTGTCACACCAAGAGTGTGATTGTCACCTCACATTTGTCATGTGCTTTATGGAGTGCCACATCATATCTGTCATCACACATGACAGTGTCATATCACATCAGGCACAAGCCCCTTGTGTGTCATCTCACATAGTCACAACCAGCATGTGGGTTTTCTCACACACTGCTTATGTGGGTCACATCACTGCTGTCACTGTGCCCTTGTGATTGTCACCTCCTCTGTGTCATCATGCACAACTGTCACATCATATCTGTCACATTGAGCCTGTGACTGTCATGCCATTTCTGTCTCAACACACATGGCAGTGTCACATGACATCTGTCACACCAAGACTGTGATTGTCACCTCACATTTGTCACATGCATTACAGAGTATCACACAGTATATGTCATTACACATGAGAATGTCACATAACTTCAGGCACAACCCAGGTGTGTATCAGCTCACCCTGTCACAATTGGCATGTGATTGTCACCACACATCTGTCACAAGCCTCTTATGATTGTCACATCACACCTGTCATAATGCCTGAGTGATTGTCACCTCATGTGTGTCATAACATGCAATTATCCAACAATGTCAGTCACATTGTGCCTGTTATTGGTCACACCATTTCTACTTCAACACATGTGGCAGTGTCACCTGACATATGTCACACCTCGAGTGTGATTGTCACCTCACATTTGTCACATGTGTTATGGAGTGTCACATCATATCTGTCACATTACACATGGGAGTGAAATATCACATGAGGCACAACCCACTTGTGTGTCACCTCACATGGTCACAACCCACATGTTATTGTCACCACACATCTGTCACACATGCTTATGTGGGTCACGTCAAATCTGTTACAATGCCCATGTGATTGTCACCTCATCTGTGTTATAATATGCAAGTGTCACATCATATCTCTCATATCATGCCTGTGATCATCACATCATTTCTGTCTCAACACACGTGGCAGTGTCACCTGATATCTGTCACACCCACAGTGTGATTGTCACCTCACACTTGTCACACGTCTTCTGGGAGTGTCACATCATCCCTGTCACATCTGACATGTGCATGTCACATCACATCAGTCAAAACCCATATGTATGTGATCTCAGATGGTCACAATCTGCATATGATTGTCACCACACACTGGTCACAAGCCACTTATGAGTCTCACATCACAACTGTCACAATGCTCAAGTGACTGTCACCTCACATGTGTCTTCACGCACAACTGTCACATACCTGTCACATTGCACATGTGATTGTCACATCACATCAGATCCAACCCAGTTGTGTGTCACCTCCCATTGTCACAATTGGCATATGATTGTCACCACACATCTGTCACACATACTTCTGTGTGTTACATCAAAACTGTTATAACACCCATGTGACTGTCACTTCTCCTATGTCAGAATGCACGTGTCACATCATAGCTGTCACATCGTGCCTGTGACTCTCGCATCATTTCTGTCTCAACACATGTGGCAGTGTCACCTGGCATCTGTCACACCCAGAGTGTGTTTGTCACCTCCCATTTGTCAGGTGCCTTACAAAGTGTCATGTTTCCCTGTCACATCACATATGGGACTGTCACGTCACATCCATCACCACCCATTTGTCACCTCATGTGTTCACCACTGGCATATGATTGTCACCACACATCTGTCACAAGCCTCTTATCAGTGTCATATCACAACTGTCACCACACCCATGTGGCCGTTACCTCACATGTGTCATAACATGAAAGCATTATATCGTATCTATCCCATCACACTTATGATTATCACGTCACTTCTGTCTCAGCCCATGTGGGTGTGTCATCTGACATCTGTCATACCCTGAGTGTGAGTGTCACATCACATGTGTCAAATGCCTTCCAGAGTGTCACATCATATCTGTCGCATCACATGTGAGAGTGTCATATCTCATCAGGTACAACCCACTTGTGTCACCTCACATGGTCACAACCAGCATGTGGTTGTCATCACACACCTGTCACACATTGCTTATGTGTGTCACATCACAACTGTCACAACACTCATGTGATTGTTACCTCAACATGTGTCTTAAGAGGCAAGTGTCACATCATAGCTATCACATCATGCCTGTGGCTCTCATATCATTTCTGTCTCAACACATGTGGCATTGTCACCTGATACCTGTCACACTCAGAGTGGTATTGTGACCTCAATTTGTCAGAAGACTTCCAGAAGCATTACAGCATACCTGTCACTTCACATGTGCATGTCACATCATGTCCATCACAACCCACATGCATGTCAACTCAGAAGGTCACAATCAGCATACGATTGTCACCACTCATTTGTCCCAAGCCATTTATGATTGTCACATCTCAACTGTCACAACGCTTCTGTGGTTGTCATCCCACATGTATCTTAACATGCAAATGCCCCATCATATGTGTCGCATTGCACCTGTGATTGTCATATCACATCTGTCTCAACACGCATGAGAGTGTCTCCTGACATGTGTCACACCCAGAGAGTGATTGTCACCTCATATAAGTCACATGCCATGCAGGAGTGTCACATCATACCTCTCATATCACACATGTGTGTGTCACATCAGATCAGTTCCAATCAACTTGTGTGTCACCTCACATTGTCACTTGCTTTACAGAGCATCGCATCATACCTGTCATCACACATGAGAGTCATATCACATCAAGCACAAGCCATTTGTGTGTCACCTCACGTGATCACCACACATGTGTCACACATGCTTATGTGTGTCACATCAAAACTGTTACAAGGCCCATGTGATTGTCACATCACCTGTGTTGTAACACGCAAGTGCCATAACATATCAGTCACATCATGTCTGTTATTGTCACAGCATTTCTGCCTCAACAAATGTGGCAGTGTCATCTGACATCTGTTACACCCATAGTGTGTTACCTCACATTTGGCACATGCTTTACAGAGTGACACATCCTATCTGTCATCACACATGAGAGTGTCATATCACATCAGGCACAGCCCACTTGTGTGTCACCTCACATGGTCACAACTGGCATGTGATTGTCACCGCACATCTGTCACAAGCTGCTTATGACGGTCACATCACAACTGTCACAATGTTCATGTATTTGTCACCTCATGTGTCTTAATGCCCAAGGGTCACATCATACCTGTGTCATTGCACATGTGATTGTCACATCACATGGGTCTCAACACACTTGAGAGTGTCACCTGACTCCTGTGACACACAGAGTGTGATTGTCCCCTCATATTAGTCACATGCCTCCCAGGAGTGTCACATCACACCAGTCACATTGCACATGCGTGTGTCACATCATAACAGTTCCAAATTCACTTGTGTGTCACCTCACATGGTCACAATTGGCATGTCAATGTCACCACACATCTGTCACAAGACTCATGATTGTCACATCACACCTGTCCCAATGCCTGTGTGATTGTCACCTCATGGGTGTCATAATGTGCAAGTGTCACAACATTTCAGTCCCATTGTGCCTGTTAGGGTCACACTATTTCTGTCTCGACACACATGGCAGTGTTACCTGACATCTGTCTCAACAAGAGTGTGATTAGCACATCACATGTGTCACATGACTTCTGGAGTGTCATGTCATATGTGTCCCATCACATGAGTGTGTCATAGCACATCAGGCACAACCCACTTGTGTGTCACCTCACATGGTCACAACCAGCAAGTGGTTGACACCACACAGCTGTCACACACCACTTATGTGTGTCCCATCCAAACTGTCACCATGCCCATGTGATGGTCACCTCATCTGTGTCATAACAGGCAAGTGTCACATATCTGTCACATCATGCCTGTGGCTGTCACCTATTTGTCTCAACACACATGTCAGTGTCACATGACATCTGTCACACCAAGAGTGTGATTGTCACCTCACATTTGTCATGTGCTTTATGGAGTGCCACATCATATCTGTCATCACACATGACAGTGTCATATCACATCAGGCACAAGCCCCTTGTGTGTCATCTCACATAGTCACAACCAGCATGTGGGTTTTCTCACACACTGCTTATGTGGGTCACATCACTGCTGTCACTGTGCCCTTGTGATTGTCACCTCCTCTGTGTCATCATGCACAACTGTCACATCATATCTGTCACATTGAGCCTGTGACTGTCATGCCATTTCTGTCTCAACACACATGGCAGTGTCACATGACATCTGTCACACCAAGACTGTGATTGTCACCTCACATTTGTCACATGCATTACAGAGTATCACACAGTATATGTCATTACACATGAGAATGTCACATAACTTCAGGCACAACCCAGGTGTGTATCAGCTCACCCTGTCACAATTGGCATGTGATTGTCACCACACATCTGTCACAAGCCTCTTATGATTGTCACATCACACCTGTCATAATGCCTGAGTGATTGTCACCTCATGTGTGTCATAACATGCAATTATCCAAAAATGTCAGTCACATTGTGCCTGTTATTGGTCACACCATTTCTACTTCAACACATGTGGCAGTGTCACCTGACATATGTCACACCTCGAGTGTGATTGTCACCTCACATTTGTCACATGTGTTATGGAGTGTCACATCATATCTGTCACATTACACATGGGAGTGAAATATCACATGAGGCACAACCCACTTGTGTGTCACCTCACATGGTCACAACCCACATGTTATTGTCACCACACATCTGTCACACATGCTTATGTGGGTCACGTCAAATCTGTTACAATGCCCATGTGATTGTCACCTCATCTGTGTTATAATATGCAAGTGTCACATCATATCTCTCATATCATGCCTGTGATCATCACATCATTTCTGTCTCAACACACGTGGCAGTGTCACCTGATATCTGTCACACCCACAGTGTGATTGTCACCTCACACTTGTCACACGTCTTCTGGGAGTGTCACATCATCCCTGTCACATCTGACATGTGCATGTCACATCACATCAGTCAAAACCCATATGTATGTGATCTCAGATGGTCACAATCTGCATATGATTGTCACCACACACTGGTCACAAGCCACTTATGAGTCTCACATCACAACTGTCACAATGCTCAAGTGACTGTCACCTCACATGTGTCTTCACGCACAACTGTCACATACCTGTCACATTGCACATGTGATTGTCACATCACATCAGATCCAACCCAGTTGTGTGTCACCTCCCATTGTCACAATTGGCATATGATTGTCACCACACATCTGTCACACATACTTCTGTGTGTTACATCAAAACTGTTATAACACCCATGTGACTGTCACTTCTCCTATGTCAGAATGCACGTGTCACATCATAGCTGTCACATCGTGCCTGTGACTCTCGCATCATTTCTGTCTCAACACATGTGGCAGTGTCACCTGGCATCTGTCACACCCAGAGTGTGTTTGTCACCTCCCATTTGTCAGGTGCCTTACAAAGTGTCATGTTTCCCTGTCACATCACATATGGGACTGTCACGTCACATCCATCACCACCCATTTGTCACCTCATGTGTTCACCACTGGCATATGATTGTCACCACACATCTGTCACAAGCCTCTTATCAGTGTCATATCACAACTGTCACCACACCCATGTGGCCGTTACCTCACATGTGTCATAACATGAAAACATTATATCGTATCTATCCCATCACACTTATGATTATCACGTCACTTCTGTCTCAGCCCATGTGGGTGTGTCATCTGACATCTGTCATACCCTGAGTGTGAGTGTCACATCACATGTGTCAAATGCCTTCCAGAGTGTCACATCATATCTGTCGCATCACATGTGAGAGTGTCATATCTCATCAGGTACAACCCACTTGTGTCACCTCACATGGTCACAACCAGCATGTGGTTGTCATCACACACCTGTCACACATTGCTTATGTGTGTCACATCACAACTGTCACAACACTCATGTGATTGTTACCTCAACATGTGTCTTAAGAGGCAAGTGTCACATCATAGCTATCACATCATGCCTGTGGCTCTCATATCATTTCTGTCTCAACACATGTGGCATTGTCACCTGATACCTGTCACACTCAGAGTGGTATTGTGACCTCAATTTGTCAGAAGACTTCCAGAAGCATTACAGCATACCTGTCACTTCACATGTGCATGTCACATCATGTCCATCACAACCCACATGCATGTCAACTCAGAAGGTCACAATCAGCATACGATTGTCACCACTCATTTGTCCCAAGCCATTTATGATTGTCACATCACAACTGTCACAACGCTTCTGTGGTTGTCATCCCACATGTATCTTAACATGCAAATGCCCCATCATATGTGTCGCATTGCACCTGTGATTGTCATATCACATCTGTCTCAACACGCATGAGAGTGTCTCCTGACATGTGTCACACCCAGAGAGTGATTGTCACCTCATATAAGTCACATGCCATGCAGGAGTGTCACATCATACCTCTCATATCACACATGTGTGTGTCACATCAGATCAGTTCCAATCAACTTGTGTGTCACCTCACATTGTCACTTGCTTTACAGAGCATCGCATCATACCTGTCGTCACACATGAGAGTCATATCACATCAAGCACAAGCCATTTGTGTGTCACCTCACGTGATCACCACACATGTGTCACACATGCTTATGTGTGTCACATCAAAACTGTTACAAGGCCCATGTGATTGTCACATCACCTGTGTTGTAACACGCAAGTGCCATAACATATCAGTCACATCATGTCTGTTATTGTCACAGCATTTCTGCCTCAACAAATGTGGCAGTGTCATCTGACATCTGTTACACCCATAGTGTGTTACCTCACATTTGGCACATGCTTTACAGAGTGACACATCCTATCTGTCATCACACATGAGAGTGTCATATCACATCAGGCACAGCCCACTTGTGTGTCACCTCACATGGTCACAACTGGCATGTGATTGTCACCGCACATCTGTCACAAGCTGCTTATGACGGTCACATCACAACTGTCACAATGTTCATGTATTTGTCACCTCATGTGTCTTAATGCCCAAGGGTCACATCATACCTGTGTCATTGCACATGTGATTGTCACATCACATGGGTCTCAACACACTTGAGAGTGTCACCTGACTCCTGTGACACACAGAGTGTGATTGTCCCCTCATATTAGTCACATGCCTCCCAGGAGTGTCACATCACACCAGTCACATTGCACATGCGTGTGTCACATCATAACAGTTCCAAATTCACTTGTGTGTCACCTCACATGGTCACAATTGGCATGTCAATGTCACCACACATCTGTCACAAGACTCATGATTGTCACATCACACCTGTCCCAATGCCTGTGTGATTGTCACCTCATGGGTGTCATAATGTGCAAGTGTCACAACATTTCAGTCCCATTGTGCCTGTTAGGGTCACACTATTTCTGTCTCGACACACATGGCAGTGTTACCTGACATCTGTCTCAACAAGAGTGTGATTAGCACATCACATTTGTCACATGACTTCTGGAGTGTCATGTCATATGTGTCCCATCACATGAGTGTGTCATAGCACATCAGGCACAACCCACTTGTGTGTCACCTCACATGGTCACAACCAGCAAGTGGTTGACACCACACAGCTGTCACACACCACTTATGTGTGTCACATCCAAACTGTCACCATGCCCATGTGATGGTCACCTCATCTGTGTCATAACAGGCAAGTGTCACATATCTGTCACATCATGCCTGTGGCTGTCACCTATTTGTCTCAACACACATGTCAGTGTCACATGACATCTGTCACACCAAGAGTGTGATTGTCACCTCACATTTGTCATGTGCTTTATGGAGTGCCACATCATATCTGTCATCACACATGACAGTGTCATATCACATCAGGCACAAGCCCCTTGTGTGTCATCTCACATAGTCACAACCAGCATGTGGGTTTTCTCACACACTGCTTATGTGGGTCACATCACTGCTGTCACTGTGCCCTTGTGATTGTCACCTCCTCTGTGTCATCATGCACAACTGTCACATCATATCTGTCACATTGAGCCTGTGACTGTCATGCCATTTCTGTCTCAACACACATGGCAGTGTCACATGACATCTGTCACACCAAGACTGTGATTGTCACCTCACATTTGTCACATGCATTACAGAGTATCACACAGTATATGTCATTACACATGAGAATGTCACATAACTTCAGGCACAACCCACGTGTGTATCAGCTCACCCTGTCACAATTGGCATGTGATTGTCACCACACATCTGTCACAAGCCTCTTATGATTGTCACATCACACCTGTCATAATGCCTGAGTGATTGTCACCTCATGTGTGTCATAACATGCAATTATCCAAAAATGTCAGTCACATTGTGCCTGTTATTGGTCACACCATTTCTACTTCAACACATGTGGCAGTGTCACCTGACATATGTCACACCTCGAGTGTGATTGTCACCTCACATTTGTCACATGTGTTATGGAGTGTCACATCATATCTGTCACATTACACATGGGAGTGAAATATCACATGAGGCACAACCCACTTGTGTGTCACCTCACATGGTCACAACCCACATGTTATTGTCACCACACATCTGTCACACATGCTTATGTGGGTCACGTCAAATCTGTTACAATGCCCATGTGATGGTCACCTCATCTGTGTTATAATATGCAAGTGTCACATCATATCTCTCATATCATGCCTGTGATCATCACATCATTTCTGTCTCAACACACGTGGCAGTGTCACCTGATATCTGTCACACCCACAGTGTGATTGTCACCTCACACTTGTCACACGTCTTCTGGGAGTGTCACATCATCCCTGTCACATCTGACATGTGCATGTCACATCACATCAGTCAAAACCCATATGTATGTGATCTCAGATGGTCACAATCTGCATATGATTGTCACCACACACTAGTCACAAGCCACTTATGAGTCTCACATCACAACTGTCACAATGCTCAAGTGACTGTCACCTCACATGTGTCTTCACGCACAACTGTCACATCATACCTGTCACATTGCACATGTGATTGTCACATCACATCAGATCCAACCCAGTTGTGTGTCACCTCCCATTGTCACAATTGGCATATGATTGTCACCACACATCTGTCACACATACTTCTGTGTGTTACATCAAAACTGTTATAACACCCATGTGACTGTCACTTCTCCTATGTCAGAATGCACGTGTCACATCATAGCTGTCACATCGTGCCTGTGACTCTCGCATCATTTCTGTCTCAACACATGTGGCAGTGTCACCTGGCATCTGTCACACCCAGAGTGTGTTTGTCACCTCCCATTTGTCAGGTGCCTTACAAAGTGTCATGTTTCCCTGTCACATCACATATGGGACTGTCACGTCACATCCATCACCACCCATTTGTCACCTCATGTGTTCACCACTGGCATATGATTGTCACCACACATCTGTCACAAGCCTCTTATCAGTGTCATATCACAACTGTCACCACACCCATGTGGCCGTTACCTCACATGTGTCATAACATGAAAGCATTATATCGTATCTATCCCATCACACTTATGATTATCACGTCACTTCTGTCTCAGCCCATGTGGGTGTGTCATCTGACATCTGTCATACCCTGAGTGTGAGTGTCACATCACATGTGTCAAATGCCTTCCAGAGTGTCACATCATATCTGTCGCATCACATGTGAGAGTGTCATATCTCATCAGGTACAACCCACTTGTGTCACCTCACATGGTCACAACCAGCATGTGGTTGTCATCACACACCTGTCACACATTGCTTATGTGTGTCACATCACAACTGTCACAACACTCATGTGATTGTTACCTCAACATGTGTCTTAAGAGGCAAGTGTCACATCATAGCTATCACATCATGCCTGTGGCTCTCATATCATTTCTGTCTCAACACATGTGGCATTGTCACCTGATACCTGTCACACTCAGAGTGGTATTGTGACCTCAATTTGTCAGAAGACTTCCAGAAGCATTACAGCATACCTGTCACTTCACATGTGCATGTCACATCATGTCCATCACAACCCACATGCATGTCAACTCAGAAGGTCACAATCAGCATACGATTGTCACCACTCATTTGTCCCAAGCCATTTATGATTGTCACATCACAACTGTCACAACGCTTCTGTGGTTGTCATCCCACATGTATCTTAACATGCAAATGCCCCATCATATGTGTCGCATTGCACCTGTGATTGTCATATCACATCTGTCTCAACACGCATGAGAGTGTCTCCTGACATGTGTCACACCCAGAGAGTGATTGTCACCTCATATAAGTCACATGCCATGCAGGAGTGTCACATCATACCTCTCATATCACACATGTGTGTGTCACATCAGATCAGTTCCAATCAACTTGTGTGTCACCTCACATTGTCACTTGCTTTACAGAGCATCGCATCATACCTGTCATCACACATGAGAGTCATATCACATCAAGCACAAGCCATTTGTGTGTCACCTCACGTGATCACCACACATGTGTCACACATGCTTATGTGTGTCACATCAAAACTGTTACAAGGCCCATGTGATTGTCACATCACCTGTGTTGTAACACGCAAGTGCCATAACATATCAGTCACATCATGTCTGTTATTGTCACAGCATTTCTGCCTCAACAAATGTGGCAGTGTCATCTGACATCTGTTACACCCATAGTGTGTTACCTCACATTTGGCACATGCTTTACAGAGTGACACATCCTATCTGTCATCACACATGAGAGTGTCATATCACATCAGGCACAGCCCACTTGTGTGTCACCTCACATGGTCACAACTGGCATGTGATTGTCACCGCACATCTGTCACAAGCTGCTTATGACGGTCACATCACAACTGTCACAATGTTCATGTATTTGTCACCTCATGTGTCTTAATGCCCAAGGGTCACATCATACCTGTGTCATTGCACATGTGATTGTCACATCACATGGGTCTCAACACACTTGAGAGTGTCACCTGACTCCTGTGACACACAGAGTGTGATTGTCACCTCATATTAGTCACATGCCTCCCAGGAGTGTCACATCACACCAGTCACATTGCACATGCGTGTGTCACACCGTAACAGTTCCTAATTCACTTGTGTGTCACCTCACATGGTCACAATTGGCATGTCAATGTCACCACACATCTGTCACAAGACTCATGATTGTCACATCACACCTGTCCCAATGCCTGTGTGATTGTCACCTCATGGGTGTCATAATGTGCAAGTGTCACAACATTTCAGTCCCATTGTGCCTGTTAGGGTCACACTATTTCTGTCTCGACACACATGGCAGTGTTACCTGACATCTGTCTCAACAAGAGTGTGATTAGCACATCACATTTGTCACATGACTTCTGGAGTGTCATGTCATATGTGTCCCATCACATGAGTGTGTCATAGCACATCAGGCACAACCCACTTGTGTGTCACCTCACATGGTCACAACCAGCAAGTGGTTGACACCACACAGCTGTCACACACCACTTATGTGTGTCACATCCAAACTGTCACCATGCCCATGTGATGGTCACCTCATCTGTGTCATAACAGGCAAGTGTCACATATCTGTCACATCATGCCTGTGGCTGTCACCTATTTGTCTCAACACACATGTCAGTGTCACATGACATCTGTCACACCAAGAGTGTGATTGTCACCTCACATTTGTCATGTGCTTTATGGAGTGCCACATCATATCTGTCATCACACATGACAGTGTCATATCACATCAGGCACAAGCCCCTTGTGTGTCATCTCACATAGTCACAACCAGCATGTGGGTTTTCTCACACACTGCTTATGTGGGTCACATCACTGCTGTCACTGTGCCCTTGTGATTGTCACCTCCTCTGTGTCATCATGCACAACTGTCACATCATATCTGTCACATTGAGCCTGTGACTGTCATGCCATTTCTGTCTCAACACACATGGCAGTGTCACATGACATCTGTCACACCAAGACTGTGATTGTCACCTCACATTTGTCACATGCATTACAGAGTATCACACAGTATATGTCATTACACATGAGAATGTCACATAACTTCAGGCACAACCCAGGTGTGTATCAGCTCACCCTGTCACAATTGGCATGTGATTGTCACCACACATCTGTCACAAGCCTCTTATGATTGTCACATCACACCTGTCATAATGCCTGAGTGATTGTCACCTCATGTGTGTCATAACATGCAATTATCCAAAAATGTCAGTCACATTGTGCCTGTTATTGGTCACACCATTTCTACTTCAACACATGTGGCAGTGTCACCTGACATATGTCACACCTCGAGTGTGATTGTCACCTCACATTTGTCACATGTGTTATGGAGTGTCACATCATATCTGTCACATTACACATGGGAGTGAAATATCACATGAGGCACAACCCACTTGTGTGTCACCTCACATGGTCACAACCCACATGTTATTGTCACCACACATCTGTCACACATGCTTATGTGGGTCACGTCAAATCTGTTACAATGCCCATGTGATGGTCACCTCATCTGTGTTATAATATGCAAGTGTCACATCATATCTCTCATATCATGCCTGTGATCATCACATCATTTCTGTCTCAACACACGTGGCAGTGTCACCTGATATCTGTCACACCCACAGTGTGATTGTCACCTCACACTTGTCACACGTCTTCTGGGAGTGTCACATCATCCCTGTCACATCTGACATGTGCATGTCACATCACATCAGTCAAAACCCATATGTATGTGATCTCAGATGGTCACAATCTGCATATGATTGTCACCACACACTGGTCACAAGCCACTTATGAGTCTCACATCACAACTGTCACAATGCTCAAGTGACTGTCACCTCACATGTGTCTTCACGCACAACTGTCACATCATACCTGTCACATTGCACATGTGATTGTCACATCACATCAGATCCAACCCAGTTGTGTGTCACCTCCCATTGTCACAATTGGCATATGATTGTCACCACACATCTGTCACACATACTTCTGTGTGTTACATCAAAACTGTTATAACACCCATGTGACTGTCACTTCTCCTATGTCAGAATGCACGTGTCACATCATAGCTGTCACATCGTGCCTGTGACTCTCGCATCATTTCTGTCTCAACACATGTGGCAGTGTCACCTGGCATCTGTCACACCCAGAGTGTGTTTGTCACCTCCCATTTGTCAGGTGCCTTACAAAGTGTCATGTTTCCCTGTCACATCACATATGGGACTGTCACGTCACATCCATCACCACCCATTTGTCACCTCATGTGTTCACCACTGGCATATGATTGTCACCACACATCTGTCACAAGCCTCTTATCAGTGTCATATCACAACTGTCACCACACCCATGTGGCCGTTACCTCACATGTGTCATAACATGAAAGCATTATATCGTATCTATCCCATCACACTTATGATTATCACGTCACTTCTGTCTCAGCCCATGTGGGTGTGTCATCTGACATCTGTCATACCCTGAGTGTGAGTGTCACATCACATGTGTCAAATGCCTTCCAGAGTGTCACATCATATCTGTCGCATCACATGTGAGAGTGTCATATCTCATCAGGTACAACCCACTTGTGTCACCTCACATGGTCACAACCAGCATGTGGTTGTCATCACACACCTGTCACACATTGCTTATGTGTGTCACATCACAACTGTCACAACACTCATGTGATTGTTACCTCAACATGTGTCTTAAGAGGCAAGTGTCACATCATAGCTATCACATCATGCCTGTGGCTCTCATATCATTTCTGTCTCAACACATGTGGCATTGTCACCTGATACCTGTCACACTCAGAGTGGTATTGTGACCTCAATTTGTCAGAAGACTTCCAGAAGCATTACAGCATACCTGTCACTTCACATGTGCATGTCACATCATGTCCATCACAACCCACATGCATGTCAACTCAGAAGGTCACAATCAGCATACGATTGTCACCACTCATTTGTCCCAAGCCATTTATGATTGTCACATCTCAACTGTCACAACGCTTCTGTGGTTGTCATCCCACATGTATCTTAACATGCAAATGCCCCATCATATGTGTCGCATTGCACCTGTGATTGTCATATCACATCTGTCTCAACACGCATGAGAGTGTCTCCTGACATGTGTCACACCCAGAGAGTGATTGTCACCTCATATAAGTCACATGCCATGCAGGAGTGTCACATCATACCTCTCATATCACACATGTGTGTGTCACATCAGATCAGTTCCAATCAACTTGTGTGTCACCTCACATTGTCACTTGCTTTACAGAGCATCGCATCATACCTGTCATCACACATGAGAGTCATATCACATCAAGCACAAGCCATTTGTGTGTCACCTCACGTGATCACCACACATGTGTCACACATGCTTATGTGTGTCACATCAAAACTGTTACAAGGCCCATGTGATTGTCACATCACCTGTGTTGTAACACGCAAGTGCCATAACATATCAGTCACATCATGTCTGTTATTGTCACAGCATTTCTGCCTCAACAAATGTGGCAGTGTCATCTGACATCTGTTACACCCATAGTGTGTTACCTCACATTTGGCACATGCTTTACAGAGTGACACATCCTATCTGTCATCACACATGAGAGTGTCATATCACATCAGGCACAGCCCACTTGTGTGTCACCTCACATGGTCACAACTGGCATGTGATTGTCACCGCACATCTGTCACAAGCTGCTTATGACGGTCACATCACAACTGTCACAATGTTCATGTATTTGTCACCTCATGTGTCTTAATGCCCAAGGGTCACATCATACCTGTGTCATTGCACATGTGATTGTCACATCACATGGGTCTCAACACACTTGAGAGTGTCACCTGACTCCTGTGACACACAGAGTGTGATTGTCCCCTCATATTAGTCACATGCCTCCCAGGAGTGTCACATCACACCAGTCACATTGCACATGCGTGTGTCACATCATAACAGTTCCAAATTCACTTGTGTGTCACCTCACATGGTCACAATTGGCATGTCAATGTCACCACACATCTGTCACAAGACTCATGATTGTCACATCACACCTGTCCCAATGCCTGTGTGATTGTCACCTCATGGGTGTCATAATGTGCAAGTGTCACAACATTTCAGTCCCATTGTGCCTGTTAGGGTCACACTATTTCTGTCTCGACACACATGGCAGTGTTACCTGACATCTGTCTCAACAAGAGTGTGATTAGCACATCACATGTGTCACATGACTTCTGGAGTGTCATGTCACATATGTCCCATCACATGAGTGTGTCATAGCACATCAGGCACAACCCACTTGTGTGTCACCTCACATGGTCACAACCAGCAAGTGGTTGACACCACACAGCTGTCACACACCACTTATGTGTGTCCCATCCAAACTGTCACCATGCCCATGTGATGGTCACCTCATCTGTGTCATAACAGGCAAGTGTCACATATCTGTCACATCATGCCTGTGGCTGTCACCTATTTGTCTCAACACACATGTCAGTGTCACATGACATCTGTCACACCAAGAGTGTGATTGTCACCTCACATTTGTCATGTGCTTTATGGAGTGCCACATCATATCTGTCATCACACATGACAGTGTCATATCACATCAGGCACAAGCCCCTTGTGTGTCATCTCACATAGTCACAACCAGCATGTGGGTTTTCTCACACACTGCTTATGTGGGTCACATCACTGCTGTCACTGTGCCCTTGTGATTGTCACCTCCTCTGTGTCATCATGCACAACTGTCACATCATATCTGTCACATTGAGCCTGTGACTGTCATGCCATTTCTGTCTCAACACACATGGCAGTGTCACATGACATCTGTCACACCAAGACTGTGATTGTCACCTCACATTTGTCACATGCATTACAGAGTATCACACAGTATATGTCATTACACATGAGAATGTCACATAACTTCAGGCACAACCCAGGTGTGTATCAGCTCACCCTGTCACAATTGGCATGTGATTGTCACCACACATCTGTCACAAGCCTCTTATGATTGTCACATCACACCTGTCATAATGCCTGAGTGATTGTCACCTCATGTGTGTCATAACATGCAATTATCCAAAAATGTCAGTCACATTGTGCCTGTTATTGGTCACACCATTTCTACTTCAACACATGTGGCAGTGTCACCTGACATATGTCACACCTCGAGTGTGATTGTCACCTCACATTTGTCACATGTGTTATGGAGTGTCACATCATATCTGTCACATTACACATGGGAGTGAAATATCACATGAGGCACAACCCACTTGTGTGTCACCTCACATGGTCACAACCCACATGTTATTGTCACCACACATCTGTCACACATGCTTATGTGGGTCACGTCAAATCTGTTACAATGCCCATGTGATTGTCACCTCATCTGTGTTATAATATGCAAGTGTCACATCATATCTCTCATATCATGCCTGTGATCATCACATCATTTCTGTCTCAACACACGTGGCAGTGTCACCTGATATCTGTCACACCCACAGTGTGATTGTCACCTCACACTTGTCACACGTCTTCTGGGAGTGTCACATCATCCCTGTCACATCTGACATGTGCATGTCACATCACATCAGTCAAAACCCATATGTATGTGATCTCAGATGGTCACAATCTGCATATGATTGTCACCACACACTGGTCACAAGCCACTTATGAGTCTCACATCACAACTGTCACAATGCTCAAGTGACTGTCACCTCACATGTGTCTTCACGCACAACTGTCACATCATACCTGTCACATTGCACATGTGATTGTCACATCACATCAGATCCAACCCAGTTGTGTGTCACCTCCCATTGTCACAATTGGCATATGATTGTCACCACACATCTGTCACACATACTTCTGTGTGTTACATCAAAACTGTTATAACACCCATGTGACTGTCACTTCTCCTATGTCAGAATGCACGTGTCACATCATAGCTGTCACATCGTGCCTGTGACTCTCGCATCATTTCTGTCTCAACACATGTGGCAGTGTCACCTGGCATCTGTCACACCCAGAGTGTGTTTGTCACCTCCCATTTGTCAGGTGCCTTACAAAGTGTCATGTTTCCCTGTCACATCACATATGGGACTGTCACGTCACATCCATCACCACCCATTTGTCACCTCATGTGTTCACCACTGGCATATGATTGTCACCACACATCTGTCACAAGCCTCTTATCAGTGTCATATCACAACTGTCACCACACCCATGTGGCCGTTACCTCACATGTGTCATAACATGAAAACATTATATCGTATCTATCCCATCACACTTATGATTATCACGTCACTTCTGTCTCAGCCCATGTGGGTGTGTCATCTGACATGTGTCATACCCTGAGTGTGAGTGTCACATCACATGTGTCAAATGCCTTCCAGAGTGTCACATCATATCTGTCGCATCACATGTGAGAGTGTCATATCTCATCAGGTACAACCCACTTGTGTCACCTCACATGGTCACAACCAGCATGTGGTTGTCATCACACACCTGTCACACATTGCTTATGTGTGTCACATCACAACTGTCACAACACTCATGTGATTGTTACCTCAACATGTGTCTTAAGAGGCAAGTGTCACATCATAGCTATCACATCATGCCTGTGGCTCTCATATCATTTCTGTCTCAACACATGTGGCATTGTCACCTGATACCTGTCACACTCAGAGTGGTATTGTGACCTCAATTTGTCAGAAGACTTCCAGAAGCATTACAGCATACCTGTCACTTCACATGTGCATGTCACATCATGTCCATCACAACCCACATGCATGTCAACTCAGAAGGTCACAATCAGCATACGATTGTCACCACTCATTTGTCCCAAGCCATTTATGATTGTCACATCACAACTGTCACAACGCTTCTGTGGTTGTCATCCCACATGTATCTTAACATGCAAATGCCCCATCATATGTGTCGCATTGCACCTGTGATTGTCATATCACATCTGTCTCAACACGCATGAGAGTGTCTCCTGACATGTGTCACACCCAGAGAGTGATTGTCACCTCATATAAGTCACATGCCATGCAGGAGTGTCACATCATACCTCTCATATCACACATGTGTGTGTCACATCAGATCAGTTCCAATCAACTTGTGTGTCACCTCACATTGTCACTTGCTTTACAGAGCATCGCATCATACCTGTCGTCACACATGAGAGTCATATCACATCAAGCACAAGCCATTTGTGTGTCACCTCACGTGATCACCACACATGTGTCACACATGCTTATGTGTGTCACATCAAAACTGTTACAAGGCCCATGTGATTGTCACATCACCTGTGTTGTAACACGCAAGTGCCATAACATATCAGTCACATCATGTCTGTTATTGTCACAGCATTTCTGCCTCAACAAATGTGGCAGTGTCATCTGACATCTGTTACACCCATAGTGTGTTACCTCACATTTGGCACATGCTTTACAGAGTGACACATCCTATCTGTCATCACACATGAGAGTGTCATATCACATCAGGCACAGCCCACTTGTGTGTCACCTCACATGGTCACAACTGGCATGTGATTGTCACCGCACATCTGTCACAAGCTGCTTATGACGGTCACATCACAACTGTCACAATGTTCATGTATTTGTCACCTCATGTGTCTTAATGCCCAAGGGTCACATCATACCTGTGTCATTGCACATGTGATTGTCACATCACATGGGTCTCAACACACTTGAGAGTGTCACCTGACTCCTGTGACACACAGAGTGTGATTGTCCCCTCATATTAGTCACATGCCTCCCAGGAGTGTCACATCACACCAGTCACATTGCACATGCGTGTGTCACATCGTAACAGTTCCAAATTCACTTGTGTGTCACCTCACATGGTCACAATTGGCATGTCAATGTCACCACACATCTGTCACAAGACTCATGATTGTCACATCACACCTGTCCCAATGCCTGTGTGATTGTCACCTCATGGGTGTCATAATGTGCAAGTGTCACAACATTTCAGTCCCATTGTGCCTGTTAGGGTCACACTATTTCTGTCTCGACACACATGGCAGTGTTACCTGACATCTGTCTCAACAAGAGTGTGATTAGCACATCACATTTGTCACATGACTTCTGGAGTGTCATGTCATATGTGTCCCATCACATGAGTGTGTCATAGCACATCAGGCACAACCCACTTGTGTGTCACCTCACATGGTCACAACCAGCAAGTGGTTGACACCACACAGCTGTCACACACCACTTATGTGTGTCACATCCAAACTGTCACCATGCCCATGTGATGGTCACCTCATCTGTGTCATAACAGGCAAGTGTCACATATCTGTCACATCATGCCTGTGGCTGTCACCTATTTGTCTCAACACACATGTCAGTGTCACATGACATCTGTCACACCAAGAGTGTGATTGTCACCTCACATTTGTCATGTGCTTTATGGAGTGCCACATCATATCTGTCATCACACATGACAGTGTCATATCACATCAGGCACAAGCCCCTTGTGTGTCATCTCACATAGTCACAACCAGCATGTGGGTTTTCTCACACACTGCTTATGTGGGTCACATCACTGCTGTCACTGTGCCCTTGTGATTGTCACCTCCTCTGTGTCATCATGCACAACTGTCACATCATATCTGTCACATTGAGCCTGTGACTGTCATGCCATTTCTGTCTCAACACACATGGCAGTGTCACATGACATCTGTCACACCAAGACTGTGATTGTCACCTCACATTTGTCACATGCATTACAGAGTATCACACAGTATATGTCATTACACATGAGAATGTCACATAACTTCAGGCACAACCCAGGTGTGTATCAGCTCACCCTGTCACAATTGGCATGTGATTGTCACCACACATCTGTCACAAGCCTCTTATGATTGTCACATCACACCTGTCATAATGCCTGAGTGATTGTCACCTCATGTGTGTCATAACATGCAATTATCCAAAAATGTCAGTCACATTGTGCCTGTTATTGGTCACACCATTTCTACTTCAACACATGTGGCAGTGTCACCTGACATATGTCACACCTCGAGTGTGATTGTCACCTCACATTTGTCACATGTGTTATGGAGTGTCACATCATATCTGTCACATTACACATGGGAGTGAAATATCACATGAGGCACAACCCACTTGTGTGTCACCTCACATGGTCACAACCCACATGTTATTGTCACCACACATCTGTCACACATGCTTATGTGGGTCACGTCAAATCTGTTACAATGCCCATGTGATGGTCACCTCATCTGTGTTATAATATGCAAGTGTCACATCATATCTCTCATATCATGCCTGTGATCATCACATCATTTCTGTCTCAACACACGTGGCAGTGTCACCTGATATCTGTCACACCCACAGTGTGATTGTCACCTCACACTTGTCACACGTCTTCTGGGAGTGTCACATCATCCCTGTCACATCTGACATGTGCATGTCACATCACATCAGTCAAAACCCATATGTATGTGATCTCAGATGGTCACAATCTGCATATGATTGTCACCACACACTGGTCACAAGCCACTTATGAGTCTCACATCACAACTGTCACAATGCTCAAGTGACTGTCACCTCACATGTGTCTTCACGCACAACTGTCACATCATACCTGTCACATTGCACATGTGATTGTCACATCACATCAGATCCAACCCAGTTGTGTGTCACCTCCCATTGTCACAATTGGCATATGATTGTCACCACACATCTGTCACACATACTTCTGTGTGTTACATCAAAACTGTTATAACACCCATGTGACTGTCACTTCTCCTATGTCAGAATGCACGTGTCACATCATAGCTGTCACATCGTGCCTGTGACTCTCGCATCATTTCTGTCTCAACACATGTGGCAGTGTCACCTGGCATCTGTCACACCCAGAGTGTGTTTGTCACCTCCCATTTGTCAGGTGCCTTACAAAGTGTCATGTTTCCCTGTCACATCACATATGGGACTGTCACGTCACATCCATCACCACCCATTTGTCACCTCATGTGTTCACCACTGGCATATGATTGTCACCACACATCTGTCACAAGCCTCTTATCAGTGTCATATCACAACTGTCACCACACCCATGTGGCCGTTACCTCACATGTGTCATAACATGAAAGCATTATATCGTATCTATCCCATCACACTTATGATTATCACGTCACTTCTGTCTCAGCCCATGTGGGTGTGTCATCTGACATCTGTCATACCCTGAGTGTGAGTGTCACATCACATGTGTCAAATGCCTTCCAGAGTGTCACATCATATCTGTCGCATCACATGTGAGAGTGTCATATCTCATCAGGTACAACCCACTTGTGTCACCTCACATGGTCACAACCAGCATGTGGTTGTCATCACACACCTGTCACACATTGCTTATGTGTGTCACATCACAACTGTCACAACACTCATGTGATTGTTACCTCAACATGTGTCTTAAGAGGCAAGTGTCACATCATAGCTATCACATCATGCCTGTGGCTCTCATATCATTTCTGTCTCAACACATGTGGCATTGTCACCTGATACCTGTCACACTCAGAGTGGTATTGTGACCTCAATTTGTCAGAAGACTTCCAGAAGCATTACAGCATACCTGTCACTTCACATGTGCATGTCACATCATGTCCATCACAACCCACATGCATGTCAACTCAGAAGGTCACAATCAGCATACGATTGTCACCACTCATTTGTCCCAAGCCATTTATGATTGTCACATCTCAACTGTCACAACGCTTCTGTGGTTGTCATCCCACATGTATCTTAACATGCAAATGCCCCATCATATGTGTCGCATTGCACCTGTGATTGTCATATCACATCTGTCTCAACACGCATGAGAGTGTCTCCTGACATGTGTCACACCCAGAGAGTGATTGTCACCTCATATAAGTCACATGCCATGCAGGAGTGTCACATCATACCTCTCATATCACACATGTGTGTGTCACATCAGATCAGTTCCAATCAACTTGTGTGTCACCTCACATTGTCACTTGCTTTACAGAGCATCGCATCATACCTGTCATCACACATGAGAGTCATATCACATCAAGCACAAGCCATTTGTGTGTCACCTCACGTGATCACCACACATGTGTCACACATGCTTATGTGTGTCACATCAAAACTGTTACAAGGCCCATGTGATTGTCACATCACCTGTGTTGTAACACGCAAGTGCCATAACATATCAGTCACATCATGTCTGTTATTGTCACAGCATTTCTGCCTCAACAAATGTGGCAGTGTCATCTGACATCTGTTACACCCATAGTGTGTTACCTCACATTTGGCACATGCTTTACAGAGTGACACATCCTATCTGTCATCACACATGAGAGTGTCATATCACATCAGGCACAGCCCACTTGTGTGTCACCTCACATGGTCACAACTGGCATGTGATTGTCACCGCACATCTGTCACAAGCTGCTTATGACGGTCACATCACAACTGTCACAATGTTCATGTATTTGTCACCTCATGTGTCTTAATGCCCAAGGGTCACATCATACCTGTGTCATTGCACATGTGATTGTCACATCACATGGGTCTCAACACACTTGAGAGTGTCACCTGACTCCTGTGACACACAGAGTGTGATTGTCCCCTCATATTAGTCACATGCCTCCCAGGAGTGTCACATCACACCAGTCACATTGCACATGCGTGTGTCACATCATAACAGTTCCAAATTCACTTGTGTGTCACCTCACATGGTCACAATTGGCATGTCAATGTCACCACACATCTGTCACAAGACTCATGATTGTCACATCACACCTGTCCCAATGCCTGTGTGATTGTCACCTCATGGGTGTCATAATGTGCAAGTGTCACAACATTTCAGTCCCATTGTGCCTGTTAGGGTCACACTATTTCTGTCTCGACACACATGGCAGTGTTACCTGACATCTGTCTCAACAAGAGTGTGATTAGCACATCACATGTGTCACATGACTTCTGGAGTGTCATGTCACATGTGTCCCATCACATGAGTGTGTCATAGCACATCAGGCACAACCCACTTGTGTGTCACCTCACATGGTCACAACCAGCAAGTGGTTGACACCACACAGCTGTCACACACCACTTATGTGTGTCCCATCCAAACTGTCACCATGCCCATGTGATGGTCACCTCATCTGTGTCATAACAGGCAAGTGTCACATATCTGTCACATCATGCCTGTGGCTGTCACCTATTTGTCTCAACACACATGTCAGTGTCACATGACATCTGTCACACCAAGAGTGTGATTGTCACCTCACATTTGTCATGTGCTTTATGGAGTGCCACATCATATCTGTCATCACACATGACAGTGTCATATCACATCAGGCACAAGCCCCTTGTGTGTCATCTCACATAGTCACAACCAGCATGTGGGTTTTCTCACACACTGCTTATGTGGGTCACATCACTGCTGTCACTGTGCCCTTGTGATTGTCACCTCCTCTGTGTCATCATGCACAACTGTCACATCATATCTGTCACATTGAGCCTGTGACTGTCATGCCATTTCTGTCTCAACACACATGGCAGTGTCACATGACATCTGTCACACCAAGACTGTGATTGTCACCTCACATTTGTCACATGCATTACAGAGTATCACACAGTATATGTCATTACACATGAGAATGTCACATAACTTCAGGCACAACCCAGGTGTGTATCAGCTCACCCTGTCACAATTGGCATGTGATTGTCACCACACATCTGTCACAAGCCTCTTATGATTGTCACATCACACCTGTCATAATGCCTGAGTGATTGTCACCTCATGTGTGTCATAACATGCAATTATCCAAAAATGTCAGTCACATTGTGCCTGTTATTGGTCACACCATTTCTACTTCAACACATGTGGCAGTGTCACCTGACATATGTCACACCTCGAGTGTGATTGTCACCTCACATTTGTCACATGTGTTATGGAGTGTCACATCATATCTGTCACATTACACATGGGAGTGAAATATCACATGAGGCACAACCCACTTGTGTGTCACCTCACATGGTCACAACCCACATGTTATTGTCACCACACATCTGTCACACATGCTTATGTGGGTCACGTCAAATCTGTTACAATGCCCATGTGATTGTCACCTCATCTGTGTTATAATATGCAAGTGTCACATCATATCTCTCATATCATGCCTGTGATCATCACATCATTTCTGTCTCAACACACGTGGCAGTGTCACCTGATATCTGTCACACCCACAGTGTGATTGTCACCTCACACTTGTCACACGTCTTCTGGGAGTGTCACATCATCCCTGTCACATCTGACATGTGCATGTCACATCACATCAGTCAAAACCCATATGTATGTGATCTCAGATGGTCACAATCTGCATATGATTGTCACCACACACTGGTCACAAGCCACTTATGAGTCTCACATCACAACTGTCACAATGCTCAAGTGACTGTCACCTCACATGTGTCTTCACGCACAACTGTCACATCATACCTGTCACATTGCACATGTGATTGTCACATCACATCAGATCCAACCCAGTTGTGTGTCACCTCCCATTGTCACAATTGGCATATGATTGTCACCACACATCTGTCACACATACTTCTGTGTGTTACATCAAAACTGTTATAACACCCATGTGACTGTCACTTCTCCTATGTCAGAATGCACGTGTCACATCATAGCTGTCACATCGTGCCTGTGACTCTCGCATCATTTCTGTCTCAACACATGTGGCAGTGTCACCTGGCATCTGTCACACCCAGAGTGTGTTTGTCACCTCCCATTTGTCAGGTGCCTTACAAAGTGTCATGTTTCCCTGTCACATCACATATGGGACTGTCACGTCACATCCATCACCACCCATTTGTCACCTCATGTGTTCACCACTGGCATATGATTGTCACCACACATCTGTCACAAGCCTCTTATCAGTGTCATATCACAACTGTCACCACACCCATGTGGCCGTTACCTCACATGTGTCATAACATGAAAACATTATATCGTATCTATCCCATCACACTTATGATTATCACGTCACTTCTGTCTCAGCCCATGTGGGTGTGTCATCTGACATCTGTCATACCCTGAGTGTGAGTGTCACATCACATGTGTCAAATGCCTTCCAGAGTGTCACATCATATCTGTCGCATCACATGTGAGAGTGTCATATCTCATCAGGTACAACCCACTTGTGTCACCTCACATGGTCACAACCAGCATGTGGTTGTCATCACACACCTGTCACACATTGCTTATGTGTGTCACATCACAACTGTCACAACACTCATGTGATTGTTACCTCAACATGTGTCTTAAGAGGCAAGTGTCACATCATAGCTATCACATCATGCCTGTGGCTCTCATATCATTTCTGTCTCAACACATGTGGCATTGTCACCTGATACCTGTCACACTCAGAGTGGTATTGTGACCTCAATTTGTCAGAAGACTTCCAGAAGCATTACAGCATACCTGTCACTTCACATGTGCATGTCACATCATGTCCATCACAACCCACATGCATGTCAACTCAGAAGGTCACAATCAGCATACGATTGTCACCACTCATTTGTCCCAAGCCATTTATGATTGTCACATCACAACTGTCACAACGCTTCTGTGGTTGTCATCCCACATGTATCTTAACATGCAAATGCCCCATCATATGTGTCGCATTGCACCTGTGATTGTCATATCACATCTGTCTCAACACGCATGAGAGTGTCTCCTGACATGTGTCACACCCAGAGAGTGATTGTCACCTCATATAAGTCACATGCCATGCAGGAGTGTCACATCATACCTCTCATATCACACATGTGTGTGTCACATCAGATCAGTTCCAATCAACTTGTGTGTCACCTCACATTGTCACTTGCTTTACAGAGCATCGCATCATACCTGTCGTCACACATGAGAGTCATATCACATCAAGCACAAGCCATTTGTGTGTCACCTCACGTGATCACCACACATGTGTCACACATGCTTATGTGTGTCACATCAAAACTGTTACAAGGCCCATGTGATTGTCACATCACCTGTGTTGTAACACGCAAGTGCCATAACATATCAGTCACATCATGTCTGTTATTGTCACAGCATTTCTGCCTCAACAAATGTGGCAGTGTCATCTGACATCTGTTACACCCATAGTGTGTTACCTCACATTTGGCACATGCTTTACAGAGTGACACATCCTATCTGTCATCACACATGAGAGTGTCATATCACATCAGGCACAGCCCACTTGTGTGTCACCTCACATGGTCACAACTGGCATGTGATTGTCACCGCACATCTGTCACAAGCTGCTTATGACGGTCACATCACAACTGTCACAATGTTCATGTATTTGTCACCTCATGTGTCTTAATGCCCAAGGGTCACATCATACCTGTGTCATTGCACATGTGATTGTCACATCACATGGGTCTCAACACACTTGAGAGTGTCACCTGACTCCTGTGACACACAGAGTGTGATTGTCCCCTCATATTAGTCACATGCCTCCCAGGAGTGTCACATCACACCAGTCACATTGCACATGCGTGTGTCACATCATAACAGTTCCAAATTCACTTGTGTGTCACCTCACATGGTCACAATTGGCATGTCAATGTCACCACACATCTGTCACAAGACTCATGATTGTCACATCACACCTGTCCCAATGCCTGTGTGATTGTCACCTCATGGGTGTCATAATGTGCAAGTGTCACAACATTTCAGTCCCATTGTGCCTGTTAGGGTCACACTATTTCTGTCTCGACACACATGGCAGTGTTACCTGACATCTGTCTCAACAAGAGTGTGATTAGCACATCACATTTGTCACATGACTTCTGGAGTGTCATGTCATATGTGTCCCATCACATGAGTGTGTCATAGCACATCAGGCACAACCCACTTGTGTGTCACCTCACATGGTCACAACCAGCAAGTGGTTGACACCACACAGCTGTCACACACCACTTATGTGTGTCACATCCAAACTGTCACCATGCCCATGTGATGGTCACCTCATCTGTGTCATAACAGGCAAGTGTCACATATCTGTCACATCATGCCTGTGGCTGTCACCTATTTGTCTCAACACACATGTCAGTGTCACATGACATCTGTCACACCAAGAGTGTGATTGTCACCTCACATTTGTCATGTGCTTTATGGAGTGCCACATCATATCTGTCATCACACATGACAGTGTCATATCACATCAGGCACAAGCCCCTTGTGTGTCATCTCACATAGTCACAACCAGCATGTGGGTTTTCTCACACACTGCTTATGTGGGTCACATCACTGCTGTCACTGTGCCCTTGTGATTGTCACCTCCTCTGTGTCATCATGCACAACTGTCACATCATATCTGTCACATTGAGCCTGTGACTGTCATGCCATTTCTGTCTCAACACACATGGCAGTGTCACATGACATCTGTCACACCAAGACTGTGATTGTCACCTCACATTTGTCACATGCATTACAGAGTATCACACAGTATATGTCATTACACATGAGAATGTCACATAACTTCAGGCACAACCCACGTGTGTATCAGCTCACCCTGTCACAATTGGCATGTGATTGTCACCACACATCTGTCACAAGCCTCTTATGATTGTCACATCACACCTGTCATAATGCCTGAGTGATTGTCACCTCATGTGTGTCATAACATGCAATTATCCAAAAATGTCAGTCACATTGTGCCTGTTATTGGTCACACCATTTCTACTTCAACACATGTGGCAGTGTCACCTGACATATGTCACACCTCGAGTGTGATTGTCACCTCACATTTGTCACATGTGTTATGGAGTGTCACATCATATCTGTCACATTACACATGGGAGTGAAATATCACATGAGGCACAACCCACTTGTGTGTCACCTCACATGGTCACAACCCACATGTTATTGTCACCACACATCTGTCACACATGCTTATGTGGGTCACGTCAAATCTGTTACAATGCCCATGTGATGGTCACCTCATCTGTGTTATAATATGCAAGTGTCACATCATATCTCTCATATCATGCCTGTGATCATCACATCATTTCTGTCTCAACACACGTGGCAGTGTCACCTGATATCTGTCACACCCACAGTGTGATTGTCACCTCACACTTGTCACACGTCTTCTGGGAGTGTCACATCATCCCTGTCACATCTGACATGTGCATGTCACATCACATCAGTCAAAACCCATATGTATGTGATCTCAGATGGTCACAATCTGCATATGATTGTCACCACACACTAGTCACAAGCCACTTATGAGTCTCACATCACAACTGTCACAATGCTCAAGTGACTGTCACCTCACATGTGTCTTCACGCACAACTGTCACATCATACCTGTCACATTGCACATGTGATTGTCACATCACATCAGATCCAACCCAGTTGTGTGTCACCTCCCATTGTCACAATTGGCATATGATTGTCACCACACATCTGTCACACATACTTCTGTGTGTTACATCAAAACTGTTATAACACCCATGTGACTGTCACTTCTCCTATGTCAGAATGCACGTGTCACATCATAGCTGTCACATCGTGCCTGTGACTCTCGCATCATTTCTGTCTCAACACATGTGGCAGTGTCACCTGGCATCTGTCACACCCAGAGTGTGTTTGTCACCTCCCATTTGTCAGGTGCCTTACAAAGTGTCATGTTTCCCTGTCACATCACATATGGGACTGTCACGTCACATCCATCACCACCCATTTGTCACCTCATGTGTTCACCACTGGCATATGATTGTCACCACACATCTGTCACAAGCCTCTTATCAGTGTCATATCACAACTGTCACCACACCCATGTGGCCGTTACCTCACATGTGTCATAACATGAAAGCATTATATCGTATCTATCCCATCACACTTATGATTATCACGTCACTTCTGTCTCAGCCCATGTGGGTGTGTCATCTGACATCTGTCATACCCTGAGTGTGAGTGTCACATCACATGTGTCAAATGCCTTCCAGAGTGTCACATCATATCTGTCGCATCACATGTGAGAGTGTCATATCTCATCAGGTACAACCCACTTGTGTCACCTCACATGGTCACAACCAGCATGTGGTTGTCATCACACACCTGTCACACATTGCTTATGTGTGTCACATCACAACTGTCACAACACTCATGTGATTGTTACCTCAACATGTGTCTTAAGAGGCAAGTGTCACATCATAGCTATCACATCATGCCTGTGGCTCTCATATCATTTCTGTCTCAACACATGTGGCATTGTCACCTGATACCTGTCACACTCAGAGTGGTATTGTGACCTCAATTTGTCAGAAGACTTCCAGAAGCATTACAGCATACCTGTCACTTCACATGTGCATGTCACATCATGTCCATCACAACCCACATGCATGTCAACTCAGAAGGTCACAATCAGCATACGATTGTCACCACTCATTTGTCCCAAGCCATTTATGATTGTCACATCACAACTGTCACAACGCTTCTGTGGTTGTCATCCCACATGTATCTTAACATGCAAATGCCCCATCATATGTGTCGCATTGCACCTGTGATTGTCATATCACATCTGTCTCAACACGCATGAGAGTGTCTCCTGACATGTGTCACACCCAGAGAGTGATTGTCACCTCATATAAGTCACATGCCATGCAGGAGTGTCACATCATACCTCTCATATCACACATGTGTGTGTCACATCAGATCAGTTCCAATCAACTTGTGTGTCACCTCACATTGTCACTTGCTTTACAGAGCATCGCATCATACCTGTCATCACACATGAGAGTCATATCACATCAAGCACAAGCCATTTGTGTGTCACCTCACGTGATCACCACACATGTGTCACACATGCTTATGTGTGTCACATCAAAACTGTTACAAGGCCCATGTGATTGTCACATCACCTGTGTTGTAACACGCAAGTGCCATAACATATCAGTCACATCATGTCTGTTATTGTCACAGCATTTCTGCCTCAACAAATGTGGCAGTGTCATCTGACATCTGTTACACCCATAGTGTGTTACCTCACATTTGGCACATGCTTTACAGAGTGACACATCCTATCTGTCATCACACATGAGAGTGTCATATCACATCAGGCACAGCCCACTTGTGTGTCACCTCACATGGTCACAACTGGCATGTGATTGTCACCGCACATCTGTCACAAGCTGCTTATGACGGTCACATCACAACTGTCACAATGTTCATGTATTTGTCACCTCATGTGTCTTAATGCCCAAGGGTCACATCATACCTGTGTCATTGCACATGTGATTGTCACATCACATGGGTCTCAACACACTTGAGAGTGTCACCTGACTCCTGTGACACACAGAGTGTGATTGTCCCCTCATATTAGTCACATGCCTCCCAGGAGTGTCACATCACACCAGTCACATTGCACATGCGTGTGTCACATCATAACAGTTCCAAATTCACTTGTGTGTCACCTCACATGGTCACAATTGGCATGTCAATGTCACCACACATCTGTCACAAGACTCATGATTGTCACATCACACCTGTCCCAATGCCTGTGTGATTGTCACCTCATGGGTGTCATAATGTGCAAGTGTCACAACATTTCAGTCCCATTGTGCCTGTTAGGGTCACACTATTTCTGTCTCGACACACATGGCAGTGTTACCTGACATCTGTCTCAACAAGAGTGTGATTAGCACATCACATTTGTCACATGACTTCTGGAGTGTCATGTCATATGTGTCCCATCACATGAGTGTGTCATAGCACATCAGGCACAACCCACTTGTGTGTCACCTCACATGGTCACAACCAGCAAGTGGTTGACACCACACAGCTGTCACACACCACTTATGTGTGTCCCATCCAAACTGTCACCATGCCCATGTGATGGTCACCTCATCTGTGTCATAACAGGCAAGTGTCACATATCTGTCACATCATGCCTGTGGCTGTCACCTATTTGTCTCAACACACATGTCAGTGTCACATGACATCTGTCACACCAAGAGTGTGATTGTCACCTCACATTTGTCATGTGCTTTATGGAGTGCCACATCATATCTGTCATCACACATGACAGTGTCATATCACATCAGGCACAAGCCCCTTGTGTGTCATCTCACATAGTCACAACCAGCATGTGGGTTTTCTCACACACTGCTTATGTGGGTCACATCACTGCTGTCACTGTGCCCTTGTGATTGTCACCTCCTCTGTGTCATCATGCACAACTGTCACATCATATCTGTCACATTGAGCCTGTGACTGTCATGCCATTTCTGTCTCAACACACATGGCAGTGTCACATGACATCTGTCACACCAAGACTGTGATTGTCACCTCACATTTGTCACATGCATTACAGAGTATCACACAGTATATGTCATTACACATGAGAATGTCACATAACTTCAGGCACAACCCAGGTGTGTATCAGCTCACCCTGTCACAATTGGCATGTGATTGTCACCACACATCTGTCACAAGCCTCTTATGATTGTCACATCACACCTGTCATAATGCCTGAGTGATTGTCACCTCATGTGTGTCATAACATGCAATTATCCAAAAATGTCAGTCACATTGTGCCTGTTATTGGTCACACCATTTCTACTTCAACACATGTGGCAGTGTCACCTGACATATGTCACACCTCGAGTGTGATTGTCACCTCACATTTGTCACATGTGTTATGGAGTGTCACATCATATCTGTCACATTACACATGGGAGTGAAATATCACATGAGGCACAACCCACTTGTGTGTCACCTCACATGGTCACAACCCACATGTTATTGTCACCACACATCTGTCACACATGCTTATGTGGGTCACGTCAAATCTGTTACAATGCCCATGTGATTGTCACCTCATCTGTGTTATAATATGCAAGTGTCACATCATATCTCTCATATCATGCCTGTGATCATCACATCATTTCTGTCTCAACACACGTGGCAGTGTCACCTGATATCTGTCACACCCACAGTGTGATTGTCACCTCACACTTGTCACACGTCTTCTGGGAGTGTCACATCATCCCTGTCACATCTGACATGTGCATGTCACATCACATCAGTCAAAACCCATATGTATGTGATCTCAGATGGTCACAATCTGCATATGATTGTCACCACACACTAGTCACAAGCCACTTATGAGTCTCACATCACAACTGTCACAATGCTCAAGTGACTGTCACCTCACATGTGTCTTCACGCACAACTGTCACATCATACCTGTCACATTGCACATGTGATTGTCACATCACATCAGATCCAACCCAGTTGTGTGTCACCTCCCATTGTCACAATTGGCATATGATTGTCACCACACATCTGTCACACATACTTCTGTGTGTTACATCAAAACTGTTATAACACCCATGTGACTGTCACTTCTCCTATGTCAGAATGCACGTGTCACATCATAGCTGTCACATCGTGCCTGTGACTCTCGCATCATTTCTGTCTCAACACATGTGGCAGTGTCACCTGGCATCTGTCACACCCAGAGTGTGTTTGTCACCTCCCATTTGTCAGGTGCCTTACAAAGTGTCATGTTTCCCTGTCACATCACATATGGGACTGTCACGTCACATCCATCACCACCCATTTGTCACCTCATGTGTTCACCACTGGCATATGATTGTCACCACACATCTGTCACAAGCCTCTTATCAGTGTCATATCACAACTGTCACCACACCCATGTGGCCGTTACCTCACATGTGTCATAACATGAAAGCATTATATCGTATCTATCCCATCACACTTATGATTATCACGTCACTTCTGTCTCAGCCCATGTGGGTGTGTCATCTGACATCTGTCATACCCTGAGTGTGAGTGTCACATCACATGTGTCAAATGCCTTCCAGAGTGTCACATCATATCTGTCGCATCACATGTGAGAGTGTCATATCTCATCAGGTACAACCCACTTGTGTCACCTCACATGGTCACAACCAGCATGTGGTTGTCATCACACACCTGTCACACATTGCTTATGTGTGTCACATCACAACTGTCACAACACTCATGTGATTGTTACCTCAACATGTGTCTTAAGAGGCAAGTGTCACATCATAGCTATCACATCATGCCTGTGGCTCTCATATCATTTCTGTCTCAACACATGTGGCATTGTCCCCTGATACCTGTCACACTCAGAGTGTTATTGTGACCTCAATTTGTCAGAAGACTTCCAGAAGCATTACAGCATACCTGTCACTTCACATGTGCATGTCACATCATGTCCATCACAACCCACATGCATGTCAACTCAGAAGGTCACAATCAGCATACGATTGTCACCACTCATTTGTCCCAAGCCATTTATGATTGTCACATCACAACTGTCACAACGCTTCTGTGGTTGTCATCCCACATGTATCTTAACATGCAAATGCCCCATCATATGTGTCGCATTGCACCTGTGATTGTCATATCACATCTGTCTCAACACGCATGAGAGTGTCTCCTGACATGTGTCACACCCAGAGAGTGATTGTCACCTCATATAAGTCACATGCCATGCAGGAGTGTCACATCATACCTCTCATATCACACATGTGTGTGTCACATCAGATCAGTTCCAATCAACTTGTGTGTCACCTCACATTGTCACTTGCTTTACAGAGCATCGCATCATACCTGTCGTCACACATGAGAGTCATATCACATCAAGCACAAGCCATTTGTGTGTCACCTCACGTGATCACCACACATGTGTCACACATGCTTATGTGTGTCACATCAAAACTGTTACAAGGCCCATGTGATTGTCACATCACCTGTGTTGTAACACGCAAGTGCCATAACATATCAGTCACATCATGTCTGTTATTGTCACAGCATTTCTGCCTCAACAAATGTGGCAGTGTCATCTGACATCTGTTACACCCATAGTGTGTTACCTCACATTTGGCACATGCTTTACAGAGTGACACATCCTATCTGTCATCACACATGAGAGTGTCATATCACATCAGGCACAGCCCACTTGTGTGTCACCTCACATGGTCACAACTGGCATGTGATTGTCACCGCACATCTGTCACAAGCTGCTTATGACGGTCACATCACAACTGTCACAATGTTCATGTATTTGTCACCTCATGTGTCTTAATGCCCAAGGGTCACATCATACCTGTGTCATTGCACATGTGATTGTCACATCACATGGGTCTCAACACACTTGAGAGTGTCACCTGACTCCTGTGACACACAGAGTGTGATTGTCCCCTCATATTAGTCACATGCCTCCCAGGAGTGTCACATCACACCAGTCACATTGCACATGCGTGTGTCACATCGTAACAGTTCCAAATTCACTTGTGTGTCACCTCACATGGTCACAATTGGCATGTCAATGTCACCACACATCTGTCACAAGACTCATGATTGTCACATCACACCTGTCCCAATGCCTGTGTGATTGTCACCTCATGGGTGTCATAATGTGCAAGTGTCACAACATTTCAGTCCCATTGTGCCTGTTAGGGTCACACTATTTCTGTCTCGACACACATGGCAGTGTTACCTGACATCTGTCTCAACAAGAGTGTGATTAGCACATCACATTTGTCACATGACTTCTGGAGTGTCATGTCATATGTGTCCCATCACATGAGTGTGTCATAGCACATCAGGCACAACCCACTTGTGTGTCACCTCACATGGTCACAACCAGCAAGTGGTTGACACCACACAGCTGTCACACACCACTTATGTGTGTCCCATCCAAACTGTCACCATGCCCATGTGATGGTCACCTCATCTGTGTCATAACAGGCAAGTGTCACATATCTGTCACATCATGCCTGTGGCTGTCACCTATTTGTCTCAACACACATGTCAGTGTCACATGACATCTGTCACACCAAGAGTGTGATTGTCACCTCACATTTGTCATGTGCTTTATGGAGTGCCACATCATATCTGTCATCACACATGACAGTGTCATATCACATCAGGCACAAGCCCCTTGTGTGTCATCTCACATAGTCACAACCAGCATGTGGGTTTTCTCACACACTGCTTATGTGGGTCACATCACTGCTGTCACTGTGCCCTTGTGATTGTCACCTCCTCTGTGTCATCATGCACAACTGTCACATCATATCTGTCACATTGAGCCTGTGACTGTCATGCCATTTCTGTCTCAACACACATGGCAGTGTCACATGACATCTGTCACACCAAGACTGTGATTGTCACCTCACATTTGTCACATGCATTACAGAGTATCACACAGTATATGTCATTACACATGAGAATGTCACATAACTTCAGGCACAACCCACGTGTGTATCAGCTCACCCTGTCACAATTGGCATGTGATTGTCACCACACATCTGTCACAAGCCTCTTATGATTGTCACATCACACCTGTCATAATGCCTGAGTGATTGTCACCTCATGTGTGTCATAACATGCAATTATCCAAAAATGTCAGTCACATTGTGCCTGTTATTGGTCACACCATTTCTACTTCAACACATGTGGCAGTGTCACCTGACATATGTCACACCTCGAGTGTGATTGTCACCTCACATTTGTCACATGTGTTATGGAGTGTCACATCATATCTGTCACATTACACATGGGAGTGAAATATCACATGAGGCACAACCCACTTGTGTGTCACCTCACATGGTCACAACCCACATGTTATTGTCACCACACATCTGTCACACATGCTTATGTGGGTCACGTCAAATCTGTTACAATGCCCATGTGATGGTCACCTCATCTGTGTTATAATATGCAAGTGTCACATCATATCTCTCATATCATGCCTGTGATCATCACATCATTTCTGTCTCAACACACGTGGCAGTGTCACCTGATATCTGTCACACCCACAGTGTGATTGTCACCTCACACTTGTCACACGTCTTCTGGGAGTGTCACATCATCCCTGTCACCTCTGACATGTGCAGGTCACATCACATCAGTCAAAACCCATATGTATGTGATCTCAGATGGTCACAATCTGCATATGATTGTCACCACACACTAGTCACAAGCCACTTATGAGTCTCACATCACAACTGTCACAATGCTCAAGTGACTGTCACCTCACATGTGTCTTCACGCACAACTGTCACATCATACCTGTCACATTGCACATGTGATTGTCACATCACATCAGATCCAACCCAGTTGTGTGTCACCTCCCATTGTCACAATTGGCATATGATTGTCACCACACATCTGTCACACATACTTCTGTGTGTTACATCAAAACTGTTATAACACCCATGTGACTGTCACTTCTCCTATGTCAGAATGCACGTGTCACTTCATAGCTGTCACATCGTGCCTGTGACTCTCGCATCATTTCTGTCTCAACACATGTGGCAGTGTCACCTGGCATCTGTCACACCCAGAGTGTGTTTGTCACCTCCCATTTGTCAGGTGCCTTACAAAGTGTCATGTTTCCCTGTCACATCACATATGGGACTGTCACGTCACATCCATCACCACCCATTTGTCACCTCATGTGTTCACCACTGGCATATGATTGTCACCACACATCTGTCACAAGCCTCTTATCAGTGTCATATCACAACTGTCACCACACCCATGTGGCCGTTACCTCACATGTGTCATAACATGAAAGCATTATATCGTATCTATCCCATCACACTTATGATTATCACGTCACTTCTGTCTCAGCCCATGTGGGTGTGTCATCTGACATCTGTCATACCCTGAGTGTGAGTGTCACATCACATGTGTCAAATGCCTTCCAGAGTGTCACATCATATCTGTCGCATCACATGTGAGAGTGTCATATCTCATCAGGTACAACCCACTTGTGTCACCTCACATGGTCACAACCAGCATGTGGTTGTCATCACACACCTGTCACACATTGCTTATGTGTGTCACATCACAACTGTCACAACACTCATGTGATTGTTACCTCAACATGTGTCTTAAGAGGCAAGTGTCACATCATAGCTATCACATCATGCCTGTGGCTCTCATATCATTTCTGTCTCAACACATGTGGCATTGTCACCTGATACCTGTCACACTCAGAGTGGTATTGTGACCTCAATTTGTCAGAAGACTTCCAGAAGCATTACAGCATACCTGTCACTTCACATGTGCATGTCACATCATGTCCATCACAACCCACATGCATGTCAACTCAGAAGGTCACAATCAGCATACGATTGTCACCACTCATTTGTCCCAAGCCATTTATGATTGTCACATCACAACTGTCACAACGCTTCTGTGGTTGTCATCCCACATGTATCTTAACATGCAAATGCCCCATCATATGTGTCGCATTGCACCTGTGATTGTCATATCACATCTGTCTCAACACGCATGAGAGTGTCTCCTGACATGTGTCACACCCAGAGAGTGATTGTCACCTCATATAAGTCACATGCCATGCAGGAGTGTCACATCATACCTCTCATATCACACATGTGTGTGTCACATCAGATCAGTTCCAATCAACTTGTGTGTCACCTCACATTGTCACTTGCTTTACAGAGCATCGCATCATACCTGTCATCACACATGAGAGTCATATCACATCAAGCACAAGCCATTTGTGTGTCACCTCACGTGATCACCACACATGTGTCACACATGCTTATGTGTGTCACATCAAAACTGTTACAAGGCCCATGTGATTGTCACATCACCTGTGTTGTAACACGCAAGTGCCATAACATATCAGTCACATCATGTCTGTTATTGTCACAGCATTTCTGCCTCAACAAATGTGGCAGTGTCATCTGACATCTGTTACACCCATAGTGTGTTACCTCACATTTGGCACATGCTTTACAGAGTGACACATCCTATCTGTCATCACACATGAGAGTGTCATATCACATCAGGCACAGCCCACTTGTGTGTCACCTCACATGGTCACAACTGGCATGTGATTGTCACCGCACATCTGTCACAAGCTGCTTATGACGGTCACATCACAACTGTCACAATGTTCATGTATTTGTCACCTCATGTGTCTTAATGCCCAAGGGTCACATCATACCTGTGTCATTGCACATGTGATTGTCACATCACATGGGTCTCAACACACTTGAGAGTGTCACCTGACTCCTGTGACACACAGAGTGTGATTGTCCCCTCATATTAGTCACATGCCTCCCAGGAGTGTCACATCACACCAGTCACATTGCACATGCGTGTGTCACATCATAACAGTTCCAAATTCACTTGTGTGTCACCTCACATGGTCACAATTGGCATGTCAATGTCACCACACATCTGTCACAAGACTCATGATTGTCACATCACACCTGTCCCAATGCCTGTGTGATTGTCACCTCATGGGTGTCATAATGTGCAAGTGTCACAACATTTCAGTCCCATTGTGCCTGTTAGGGTCACACTATTTCTGTCTCGACACACATGGCAGTGTTACCTGACATCTGTCTCAACAAGAGTGTGATTAGCACATCACATTTGTCACATGACTTCTGGAGTGTCATGTCATATGTGTCCCATCACATGAGTGTGTCATAGCACATCAGGCACAACCCACTTGTGTGTCACCTCACATGGTCACAACCAGCAAGTGGTTGACACCACACAGCTGTCACACACCACTTATGTGTGTCCCATCCAAACTGTCACCATGCCCATGTGATGGTCACCTCATCTGTGTCATAACAGGCAAGTGTCACATATCTGTCACATCATGCCTGTGGCTGTCACCTATTTGTCTCAACACACATGTCAGTGTCACATGACATCTGTCACACCAAGAGTGTGATTGTCACCTCACATTTGTCATGTGCTTTATGGAGTGCCACATCATATCTGTCATCACACATGACAGTGTCATATCACATCAGGCACAAGCCCCTTGTGTGTCATCTCACATAGTCACAACCAGCATGTGGGTTTTCTCACACACTGCTTATGTGGGTCACATCACTGCTGTCACTGTGCCCTTGTGATTGTCACCTCCTCTGTGTCATCATGCACAACTGTCACATCATATCTGTCACATTGAGCCTGTGACTGTCATGCCATTTCTGTCTCAACACACATGGCAGTGTCACATGACATCTGTCACACCAAGACTGTGATTGTCACCTCACATTTGTCACATGCATTACAGAGTATCACACAGTATATGTCATTACACATGAGAATGTCACATAACTTCAGGCACAACCCACGTGTGTATCAGCTCACCCTGTCACAATTGGCATGTGATTGTCACCACACATCTGTCACAAGCCTCTTATGATTGTCACATCACACCTGTCATAATGCCTGAGTGATTGTCACCTCATGTGTGTCATAACATGCAATTATCCAAAAATGTCAGTCACATTGTGCCTGTTATTGGTCACACCATTTCTACTTCAACACATGTGGCAGTGTCACCTGACATATGTCACACCTCGAGTGTGATTGTCACCTCACATTTGTCACATGTGTTATGGAGTGTCACATCATATCTGTCACATTACACATGGGAGTGAAATATCACATGAGGCACAACCCACTTGTGTGTCACCTCACATGGTCACAGCCCACATGTTATTGTCACCACACATCTGTCACACATGCTTATGTGGGTCACGTCAAATCTGTTACAATGCCCATGTGATTGTCACCTCATCTGTGTTATAATATGCAAGTGTCACATCATATCTCTCATATCATGCCTGTGATCATCACATCATTTCTGTCTCAACACACGTGGCAGTGTCACCTGATATCTGTCACACCCACAGTGTGATTGTCACCTCACACTTGTCACACGTCTTCTGGGAGTGTCACATCATCCCTGTCACATCTGACATGTGCATGTCACATCACATCAGTCAAAACCCATATGTATGTGATCTCAGATGGTCACAATCTGCATATGATTGTCACCACACACTGGTCACAAGCCACTTATGAGTCTCACATCACAACTGTCACAATGCTCAAGTGACTGTCACCTCACATGTGTCTTCACGCACAACTGTCACATCATACCTGTCACATTGCACATGTGATTGTCACATCACATCAGATCCAACCCAGTTGTGTGTCACCTCCCATTGTCACAATTGGCATATGATTGTCACCACACATCTGTCACACATACTTCTGTGTGTTACATCAAAACTGTTATAACACCCATGTGACTGTCACTTCTCCTATGTCAGAATGCACGTGTCACTTCATAGCTGTCACATCGTGCCTGTGACTCTCGCATCATTTCTGTCTCAACACATGTGGCAGTGTCACCTGGCATCTGTCACACCCAGAGTGTGTTTGTCACCTCCCATTTGTCAGGTGCCTTACAAAGTGTCATGTTTCCCTGTCACATCACATATGGGACTGTCACGTCACATCCATCACCACCCATTTGTCACCTCATGTGTTCACCACTGGCATATGATTGTCACCACACATCTGTCACAAGCCTCTTATCAGTGTCATATCACAACTGTCACCACACCCATGTGGCCGTTACCTCACATGTGTCATAACATGAAAGCATTATATCGTATCTATCCCATCACACTTATGATTATCACGTCACTTCTGTCTCAGCCCATGTGGGTGTGTCATCTGACATCTGTCATACCCTGAGTGTGAGTGTCACATCACATGTGTCAAATGCCTTCCAGAGTGTCACATCATATCTGTCGCATCACATGTGAGAGTGTCATATCTCATCAGGTACAACCCACTTGTGTCACCTCACATGGTCACAACCAGCATGTGGTTGTCATCACACACCTGTCACACATTGCTTATGTGTGTCACATCACAACTGTCACAACACTCATGTGATTGTTACCTCAACATGTGTCTTAAGAGGCAAGTGTCACATCATAGCTATCACATCATGCCTGTGGCTCTCATATCATTTCTGTCTCAACACATGTGGCATTGTCACCTGATACCTGTCACACTCAGAGTGGTATTGTGACCTCAATTTGTCAGAAGACTTCCAGAAGCATTACAGCATACCTGTCACTTCACATGTGCATGTCACATCATGTCCATCACAACCCACATGCATGTCAACTCAGAAGGTCACAATCAGCATACGATTGTCACCACTCATTTGTCCCAAGCCATTTATGATTGTCACATCACAACTGTCACAACGCTTCTGTGGTTGTCATCCCACATGTATCTTAACATGCAAATGCCCCATCATATGTGTCGCATTGCACCTGTGATTGTCATATCACATCTGTCTCAACACGCATGAGAGTGTCTCCTGACATGTGTCACACCCAGAGAGTGATTGTCACCTCATATAAGTCACATGCCATGCAGGAGTGTCACATCATACCTCTCATATCACACATGTGTGTGTCACATCAGATCAGTTCCAATCAACTTGTGTGTCACCTCACATTGTCACTTGCTTTACAGAGCATCGCATCATACCTGTCGTCACACATGAGAGTCATATCACATCAAGCACAAGCCATTTGTGTGTCACCTCACGTGATCACCACACATGTGTCACACATGCTTATGTGTGTCACATCAAAACTGTTACAAGGCCCATGTGATTGTCACATCACCTGTGTTGTAACACGCAAGTGCCATAACATATCAGTCACATCATGTCTGTTATTGTCACAGCATTTCTGCCTCAACAAATGTGGCAGTGTCATCTGACATCTGTTACACCCATAGTGTGTTACCTCACATTTGGCACATGCTTTACAGAGTGACACATCCTATCTGTCATCACACATGAGAGTGTCATATCACATCAGGCACAGCCCACTTGTGTGTCACCTCACATGGTCACAACTGGCATGTGATTGTCACCGCACATCTGTCACAAGCTGCTTATGACGGTCACATCACAACTGTCACAATGTTCATGTATTTGTCACCTCATGTGTCTTAATGCCCAAGGGTCACATCATACCTGTGTCATTGCACATGTGATTGTCACATCACATGGGTCTCAACACACTTGAGAGTGTCACCTGACTCCTGTGACACACAGAGTGTGATTGTCACCTCATATTAGTCACATGCCTCCCAGGAGTGTCACATCACACCAGTCACATTGCACATGCGTGTGTCACACCGTAACAGTTCCTAATTCACTTGTGTGTCACCTCACATGGTCACAATTGGCATGTCAATGTCACCACACATCTGTCACAAGACTCATGATTGTCACATCACACCTGTCCCAATGCCTGTGTGATTGTCACCTCATGGGTGTCATAATGTGCAAGTGTCACAACATTTCAGTCCCATTGTGCCTGTTAGGGTCACACTATTTCTGTCTCGACACACATGGCAGTGTTACCTGACATCTGTCTCAACAAGAGTGTGATTAGCACATCACATTTGTCACATGACTTCTGGAGTGTCATGTCATATGTGTCCCATCACATGAGTGTGTCATAGCACATCAGGCACAACCCACTTGTGTGTCACCTCACATGGTCACAACCAGCAAGTGGTTGACACCACACAGCTGTCACACACCACTTATGTGTGTCCCATCCAAACTGTCACCATGCCCATGTGATGGTCACCTCATCTGTGTCATAACAGGCAAGTGTCACATATCTGTCACATCATGCCTGTGGCTGTCACCTATTTGTCTCAACACACATGTCAGTGTCACATGACATCTGTCACACCAAGAGTGTGATTGTCACCTCACATTTGTCATGTGCTTTATGGAGTGTCACATCATATCTGTCATCACACATGACAGTGTCATATCACATCAGGCACAAGCCCCTTGTGTGTCATCTCACATAGTCACAACCAGCATGTGGGTTTTCTCACACACTGCTTATGTGGGTCACATCACTGCTGTCACTGTGCCCTTGTGATTGTCACCTCCTCTGTGTCATCATGCACAACTGTCACATCATATCTGTCACATTGAGCCTGTGACTGTCATGCCATTTCTGTCTCAACACACATGGCAGTGTCACATGACATCTGTCACACCAAGACTGTGATTGTCACCTCACATTTGTCACATGCATTACAGAGTATCACACAGTATATGTCATTACACATGAGAATGTCACATAACTTCAGGCACAACCCACGTGTGTATCAGCTCACCCTGTCACAATTGGCATGTGATTGTCACCACACATCTGTCACAAGCCTCTTATGATTGTCACATCACACCTGTCATAATGCCTGAGTGATTGTCACCTCATGTGTGTCATAACATGCAATTATCCAAAAATGTCAGTCACATTGTGCCTGTTATTGGTCACACCATTTCTACTTCAACACATGTGGCAGTGTCACCTGACATATGTCACACCTCGAGTGTGATTGTCACCTCACATTTGTCACATGTGTTATGGAGTGTCACATCATATCTGTCACATTACACATGGGAGTGAAATATCACATGAGGCACAACCCACTTGTGTGTCACCTCACATGGTCACAACCCACATGTTATTGTCACCACACATCTGTCACACATGCTTATGTGGGTCACGTCAAATCTGTTACAATGCCCATGTGATGGTCACCTCATCTGTGTTATAATATGCAAGTGTCACATCATATCTCTCATATCATGCCTGTGATCATCACATCATTTCTGTCTCAACACACGTGGCAGTGTCACCTGATATCTGTCACACCCACAGTGTGATTGTCACCTCACACTTGTCACACGTCTTCTGGGAGTGTCACATCATCCCTGTCACCTCTGACATGTGCAGGTCACATCACATCAGTCAAAACCCATATGTATGTGATCTCAGATGGTCACAATCTGCATATGATTGTCACCACACACTAGTCACAAGCCACTTATGAGTCTCACATCACAACTGTCACAATGCTCAAGTGACTGTCACCTCACATGTGTCTTCACGCACAACTGTCACATCATACCTGTCACATTGCACATGTGATTGTCACATCACATCAGATCCAACCCAGTTGTGTGTCACCTCCCATTGTCACAATTGGCATATGATTGTCACCACACATCTGTCACACATACTTCTGTGTGTTACATCAAAACTGTTATAACACCCATGTGACTGTCACTTCTCCTATGTCAGAATGCACGTGTCACTTCATAGCTGTCACATCGTGCCTGTGACTCTCGCATCATTTCTGTCTCAACACATGTGGCAGTGTCACCTGGCATCTGTCACACCCAGAGTGTGTTTGTCACCTCCCATTTGTCAGGTGCCTTACAAAGTGTCATGTTTCCCTGTCACATCACATATGGGACTGTCACGTCACATCCATCACCACCCATTTGTCACCTCATGTGTTCACCACTGGCATATGATTGTCACCACACATCTGTCACAAGCCTCTTATCAGTGTCATATCACAACTGTCACCACACCCATGTGGCCGTTACCTCACATGTGTCATAACATGAAAGCATTATATCGTATCTATCCCATCACACTTATGATTATCACGTCACTTCTGTCTCAGCCCATGTGGGTGTGTCATCTGACATCTGTCATACCCTGAGTGTGAGTGTCACATCACATGTGTCAAATGCCTTCCAGAGTGTCACATCATATCTGTCGCATCACATGTGAGAGTGTCATATCTCATCAGGTACAACCCACTTGTGTCACCTCACATGGTCACAACCAGCATGTGGTTGTCATCACACACCTGTCACACATTGCTTATGTGTGTCACATCACAACTGTCACAACACTCATGTGATTGTTACCTCAACATGTGTCTTAAGAGGCAAGTGTCACATCATAGCTATCACATCATGCCTGTGGCTCTCATATCATTTCTGTCTCAACACATGTGGCATTGTCACCTGATACCTGTCACACTCAGAGTGGTATTGTGACCTCAATTTGTCAGAAGACTTCCAGAAGCATTACAGCATACCTGTCACTTCACATGTGCATGTCACATCATGTCCATCACAACCCACATGCATGTCAACTCAGAAGGTCACAATCAGCATACGATTGTCACCACTCATTTGTCCCAAGCCATTTATGATTGTCACATCACAACTGTCACAACGCTTCTGTGGTTGTCATCCCACATGTATCTTAACATGCAAATGCCCCATCATATGTGTCGCATTGCACCTGTGATTGTCATATCACATCTGTCTCAACACGCATGAGAGTGTCTCCTGACATGTGTCACACCCAGAGAGTGATTGTCACCTCATATAAGTCACATGCCATGCAGGAGTGTCACATCATACCTCTCATATCACACATGTGTGTGTCACATCAGATCAGTTCCAATCAACTTGTGTGTCACCTCACATTGTCACTTGCTTTACAGAGCATCGCATCATACCTGTCATCACACATGAGAGTCATATCACATCAAGCACAAGCCATTTGTGTGTCACCTCACGTGATCACCACACATGTGTCACACATGCTTATGTGTGTCACATCAAAACTGTTACAAGGCCCATGTGATTGTCACATCACCTGTGTTGTAACACGCAAGTGCCATAACATATCAGTCACATCATGTCTGTTATTGTCACAGCATTTCTGCCTCAACAAATGTGGCAGTGTCATCTGACATCTGTTACACCCATAGTGTGTTACCTCACATTTGGCACATGCTTTACAGAGTGACACATCCTATCTGTCATCACACATGAGAGTGTCATATCACATCAGGCACAGCCCACTTGTGTGTCACCTCACATGGTCACAACTGGCATGTGATTGTCACCGCACATCTGTCACAAGCTGCTTATGACGGTCACATCACAACTGTCACAATGTTCATGTATTTGTCACCTCATGTGTCTTAATGCCCAAGGGTCACATCATACCTGTGTCATTGCACATGTGATTGTCACATCACATGGGTCTCAACACACTTGAGAGTGTCACCTGACTCCTGTGACACACAGAGTGTGATTGTCCCCTCATATTAGTCACATGCCTCCCAGGAGTGTCACATCACACCAGTCACATTGCACATGCGTGTGTCACATCATAACAGTTCCAAATTCACTTGTGTGTCACCTCACATGGTCACAATTGGCATGTCAATGTCACCACACATCTGTCACAAGACTCATGATTGTCACATCACACCTGTCCCAATGCCTGTGTGATTGTCACCTCATGGGTGTCATAATGTGCAAGTGTCACAACATTTCAGTCCCATTGTGCCTGTTAGGGTCACACTATTTCTGTCTCGACACACATGGCAGTGTTACCTGACATCTGTCTCAACAAGAGTGTGATTAGCACATCACATTTGTCACATGACTTCTGGAGTGTCATGTCATATGTGTCCCATCACATGAGTGTGTCATAGCACATCAGGCACAACCCACTTGTGTGTCACCTCACATGGTCACAACCAGCAAGTGGTTGACACCACACAGCTGTCACACACCACTTATGTGTGTCCCATCCAAACTGTCACCATGCCCATGTGATGGTCACCTCATCTGTGTCATAACAGGCAAGTGTCACATATCTGTCACATCATGCCTGTGGCTGTCACCTATTTGTCTCAACACACATGTCAGTGTCACATGACATCTGTCACACCAAGAGTGTGATTGTCACCTCACATTTGTCATGTGCTTTATGGAGTGCCACATCATATCTGTCATCACACATGACAGTGTCATATCACATCAGGCACAAGCCCCTTGTGTGTCATCTCACATAGTCACAACCAGCATGTGGGTTTTCTCACACACTGCTTATGTGGGTCACATCACTGCTGTCACTGTGCCCTTGTGATTGTCACCTCCTCTGTGTCATCATGCACAACTGTCACATCATATCTGTCACATTGAGCCTGTGACTGTCATGCCATTTCTGTCTCAACACACATGGCAGTGTCACATGACATCTGTCACACCAAGACTGTGATTGTCACCTCACATTTGTCACATGCATTACAGAGTATCACACAGTATATGTCATTACACATGAGAATGTCACATAACTTCAGGCACAACCCACGTGTGTATCAGCTCACCCTGTCACAATTGGCATGTGATTGTCACCACACATCTGTCACAAGCCTCTTATGATTGTCACATCACACCTGTCATAATGCCTGAGTGATTGTCACCTCATGTGTGTCATAACATGCAATTATCCAAAAATGTCAGTCACATTGTGCCTGTTATTGGTCACACCATTTCTACTTCAACACATGTGGCAGTGTCACCTGACATATGTCACACCTCGAGTGTGATTGTCACCTCACATTTGTCACATGTGTTATGGAGTGTCACATCATATCTGTCACATTACACATGGGAGTGAAATATCACATGAGGCACAACCCACTTGTGTGTCACCTCACATGGTCACAGCCCACATGTTATTGTCACCACACATCTGTCACACATGCTTATGTGGGTCACGTCAAATCTGTTACAATGCCCATGTGATTGTCACCTCATCTGTGTTATAATATGCAAGTGTCACATCATATCTCTCATATCATGCCTGTGATCATCACATCATTTCTGTCTCAACACACGTGGCAGTGTCACCTGATATCTGTCACACCCACAGTGTGATTGTCACCTCACACTTGTCACACGTCTTCTGGGAGTGTCACATCATCCCTGTCACATCTGACATGTGCATGTCACATCACATCAGTCAAAACCCATATGTATGTGATCTCAGATGGTCACAATCTGCATATGATTGTCACCACACACTGGTCACAAGCCACTTATGAGTCTCACATCACAACTGTCACAATGCTCAAGTGACTGTCACCTCACATGTGTCTTCACGCACAACTGTCACATCATACCTGTCACATTGCACATGTGATTGTCACATCACATCAGATCCAACCCAGTTGTGTGTCACCTCCCATTGTCACAATTGGCATATGATTGTCACCACACATCTGTCACACATACTTCTGTGTGTTACATCAAAACTGTTATAACACCCATGTGACTGTCACTTCTCCTATGTCAGAATGCACGTGTCACTTCATAGCTGTCACATCGTGCCTGTGACTCTCGCATCATTTCTGTCTCAACACATGTGGCAGTGTCACCTGGCATCTGTCACACCCAGAGTGTGTTTGTCACCTCCCATTTGTCAGGTGCCTTACAAAGTGTCATGTTTCCCTGTCACATCACATATGGGACTGTCACGTCACATCCATCACCACCCATTTGTCACCTCATGTGTTCACCACTGGCATATGATTGTCACCACACATCTGTCACAAGCCTCTTATCAGTGTCATATCACAACTGTCACCACACCCATGTGGCCGTTACCTCACATGTGTCATAACATGAAAGCATTATATCGTATCTATCCCATCACACTTATGATTATCACGTCACTTCTGTCTCAGCCCATGTGGGTGTGTCATCTGACATCTGTCATACCCTGAGTGTGAGTGTCACATCACATGTGTCAAATGCCTTCCAGAGTGTCACATCATATCTGTCGCATCACATGTGAGAGTGTCATATCTCATCAGGTACAACCCACTTGTGTCACCTCACATGGTCACAACCAGCATGTGGTTGTCATCACACACCTGTCACACATTGCTTATGTGTGTCACATCACAACTGTCACAACACTCATGTGATTGTTACCTCAACATGTGTCTTAAGAGGCAAGTGTCACATCATAGCTATCACATCATGCCTGTGGCTCTCATATCATTTCTGTCTCAACACATGTGGCATTGTCACCTGATACCTGTCACACTCAGAGTGGTATTGTGACCTCAATTTGTCAGAAGACTTCCAGAAGCATTACAGCATACCTGTCACTTCACATGTGCATGTCACATCATGTCCATCACAACCCACATGCATGTCAACTCAGAAGGTCACAATCAGCATACGATTGTCACCACTCATTTGTCCCAAGCCATTTATGATTGTCACATCACAACTGTCACAACGCTTCTGTGGTTGTCATCCCACATGTATCTTAACATGCAAATGCCCCATCATATGTGTCGCATTGCACCTGTGATTGTCATATCACATCTGTCTCAACACGCATGAGAGTGTCTCCTGACATGTGTCACACCCAGAGAGTGATTGTCACCTCATATAAGTCACATGCCATGCAGGAGTGTCACATCATACCTCTCATATCACACATGTGTGTGTCACATCAGATCAGTTCCAATCAACTTGTGTGTCACCTCACATTGTCACTTGCTTTACAGAGCATCGCATCATACCTGTCGTCACACATGAGAGTCATATCACATCAAGCACAAGCCATTTGTGTGTCACCTCACGTGATCACCACACATGTGTCACACATGCTTATGTGTGTCACATCAAAACTGTTACAAGGCCCATGTGATTGTCACATCACCTGTGTTGTAACACGCAAGTGCCATAACATATCAGTCACATCATGTCTGTTATTGTCACAGCATTTCTGCCTCAACAAATGTGGCAGTGTCATCTGACATCTGTTACACCCATAGTGTGTTACCTCACATTTGGCACATGCTTTACAGAGTGACACATCCTATCTGTCATCACACATGAGAGTGTCATATCACATCAGGCACAGCCCACTTGTGTGTCACCTCACATGGTCACAACTGGCATGTGATTGTCACCGCACATCTGTCACAAGCTGCTTATGACGGTCACATCACAACTGTCACAATGTTCATGTATTTGTCACCTCATGTGTCTTAATGCCCAAGGGTCACATCATACCTGTGTCATTGCACATGTGATTGTCACATCACATGGGTCTCAACACACTTGAGAGTGTCACCTGACTCCTGTGACACACAGAGTGTGATTGTCCCCTCATATTAGTCACATGCCTCCCAGGAGTGTCACATCACACCAGTCACATTGCACATGCGTGTGTCACATCGTAACAGTTCCAAATTCACTTGTGTGTCACCTCACATGGTCACAATTGGCATGTCAATGTCACCACACATCTGTCACAAGACTCATGATTGTCACATCACACCTGTCCCAATGCCTGTGTGATTGTCACCTCATGGGTGTCATAATGTGCAAGTGTCACAACATTTCAGTCCCATTGTGCCTGTTAGGGTCACACTATTTCTGTCTCGACACACATGGCAGTGTTACCTGACATCTGTCTCAACAAGAGTGTGATTAGCACATCACATTTGTCACATGACTTCTGGAGTGTCATGTCATATGTGTCCCATCACATGAGTGTGTCATAGCACATCAGGCACAACCCACTTGTGTGTCACCTCACATGGTCACAACCAGCAAGTGGTTGACACCACACAGCTGTCACACACCACTTATGTGTGTCCCATCCAAACTGTCACCATGCCCATGTGATGGTCACCTCATCTGTGTCATAACAGGCAAGTGTCACATATCTGTCACATCATGCCTGTGGCTGTCACCTATTTGTCTCAACACACATGTCAGTGTCACATGACATCTGTCACACCAAGAGTGTGATTGTCACCTCACATTTGTCATGTGCTTTATGGAGTGCCACATCATATCTGTCATCACACATGACAGTGTCATATCACATCAGGCACAAGCCCCTTGTGTGTCATCTCACATAGTCACAACCAGCATGTGGGTTTTCTCACACACTGCTTATGTGGGTCACATCACTGCTGTCACTGTGCCCTTGTGATTGTCACCTCCTCTGTGTCATCATGCACAACTGTCACATCATATCTGTCACATTGAGCCTGTGACTGTCATGCCATTTCTGTCTCAACACACATGGCAGTGTCACATGACATCTGTCACACCAAGACTGTGATTGTCACCTCACATTTGTCACATGCATTACAGAGTATCACACAGTATATGTCATTACACATGAGAATGTCACATAACTTCAGGCACAACCCACGTGTGTATCAGCTCACCCTGTCACAATTGGCATGTGATTGTCACCACACATCTGTCACAAGCCTCTTATGATTGTCACATCACACCTGTCATAATGCCTGAGTGATTGTCACCTCATGTGTGTCATAACATGCAATTATCCAAAAATGTCAGTCACATTGTGCCTGTTATTGGTCACACCATTTCTACTTCAACACATGTGGCAGTGTCACCTGACATATGTCACACCTCGAGTGTGATTGTCACCTCACATTTGTCACATGTGTTATGGAGTGTCACATCATATCTGTCACATTACACATGGGAGTGAAATATCACATGAGGCACAACCCACTTGTGTGTCACCTCACATGGTCACAACCCACATGTTATTGTCACCACACATCTGTCACACATGCTTATGTGGGTCATGTCAAATCTGTTACAATGCCCATGTGATTGTCACCTCATCTGTGTTATAATATGCAAGTGTCACATCATATCTCTCATATCATGCCTGTGATCATCACATCATTTCTGTCTCAACACACGTGGCAGTGTCACCTGATATCTGTCACACCCACAGTGTGATTGTCACCTCACACTTGTCACACGTCTTCTGGGAGTGTCACATCATCCCTGTCACATCTGACATGCGCATGTCACATCACATCAGTCAAAACCCATATGTATGTGATCTCAGATGGTCACAATCTGCATATGATTGTCACCACACACTGGTCACAAGCCACTTATGAGTCTCACATCACAACTGTCACAATGCTCAAGTGACTGTCACCTCACATGTGTCTTCACGCACAACTGTCACATCATACCTGTCACATTGCACATGTGATTGTCACATCACATCAGATCCAACCCAGTTGTGTGTCACCTCCCATTGTCACAATTGGCATATGATTGTCACCACACATCTGTCACACATACTTCTGTGTGTTACATCAAAACTGTTATAACACCCATGTGACTGTCACTTCTCCTATGTCAGAATGCACGTGTCACATCATAGCTGTCACATCGTGCCTGTGACTCTCGCATCATTTCTGTCTCAACACATGTGGCAGTGTCACCTGGCATCTGTCACACCCAGAGTGTGTTTGTCACCTCCCATTTGTCAGGTGCCTTACAAAGTGTCATGTTTCCCTGTCACATCACATATGGGACTGTCACGTCACATCCATCACCACCCATTTGTCACCTCATGTGTTCACCACTGGCATATGATTGTCACCACACATCTGTCACAAGCCTCTTATCAGTGTCATATCACAACTGTCACCACACCCATGTGGCCGTTACCTCACATGTGTCATAACATGAAAGCATTATATCGTATCTATCCCATCACACTTATGATTATCACGTCACTTCTGTCTCAGCCCATGTGGGTGTGTCATCTGACATCTGTCATACCCTGAGTGTGAGTGTCACATCACATGTGTCAAATGCCTTCCAGAGTGTCACATCATATCTGTCGCATCACATGTGAGAGTGTCATATCTCATCAGGTACAACCCACTTGTGTCACCTCACATGGTCACAACCAGCATGTGGTTGTCATCACACACCTGTCACACATTGCTTATGTGTGTCACATCACAACTGTCACAACACTCATGTGATTGTTACCTCAACATGTGTCTTAAGAGGCAAGTGTCACATCATAGCTATCACATCATGCCTGTGGCTCTCATATCATTTCTGTCTCAACACATGTGGCATTGTCACCTGATACCTGTCACACTCAGAGTGGTATTGTGACCTCAATTTGTCAGAAGACTTCCAGAAGCATTACAGCATACCTGTCACTTCACATGTGCATGTCACATCATGTCCATCACAACCCACATGCATGTCAACTCAGAAGGTCACAATCAGCATACGATTGTCACCACTCATTTGTCCCAAGCCATTTATGATTGTCACATCACAACTGTCACAACGCTTCTGTGGTTGTCATCCCACATGTATCTTAACATGCAAATGCCCCATCATATGTGTCACATTGCACCTGTGATTGTCATATCACATCTGTCTCAACACGCATGAGAGTGTCTCCTGACATGTGTCACACCCAGAGAGTGATTGTCACCTCATATAAGTCACATGCCATGCAGGAGTGTCACATCATACCTCTCATATCACACATGTGTGTGTCACATCAGATCAGTTCCAATCAACTTGTGTGTCACCTCACATTGTCACTTGCTTTACAGAGCATCGCATCATACCTGTCGTCACACATGAGAGTCATATCACATCAAGCACAAGCCATTTGTGTGTCACCTCACGTGATCACCACACATGTGTCACACATGCTTATGTGTGTCACATCAAAACTGTTACAAGGCCCATGTGATTGTCACATCACCTGTGTTGTAACACGCAAGTGCCATAACATATCAGTCACATCATGTCTGTTATTGTCACAGCATTTCTGCCTCAACAAATGTGGCAGTGTCATCTGACATCTGTTACACCCATAGTGTGTTACCTCACATTTGGCACATGCTTTACAGAGTGACACATCCTATCTGTCATCACACATGAGAGTGTCATATCACATCAGGCACAGCCCACTTGTGTGTCACCTCACATGGTCACAACTGGCATGTGATTGTCACCGCACATCTGTCACAAGCTGCTTATGACGGTCACATCACAACTGTCACAATGTTCATGTATTTGTCACCTCATGTGTCTTAATGCCCAAGGGTCACATCATACCTGTGTCATTGCACATGTGATTGTCACATCACATGGGTCTCAACACACTTGAGAGTGTCACCTGACTCCTGTGACACACAGAGTGTGATTGTCACCTCATATTAGTCACATGCCTCCCAGGAGTGTCACATCACACCAGTCACATTGCACATGCGTGTGTCACACCGTAGCAGTTCCTAATTCACTTGTGTGTCACCTCACATGGTCACAATTGGCATGTCAATGTCACCACACATCTGTCACAAGACTCATGATTGTCACATCACACCTGTCCCAATGCCTGTGTGATTGTCACCTCATGGGTGTCATAATGTGCAAGTGTCACAACATTTCAGTCCCATTGTGCCTGTTAGGGTCACACTATTTCTGTCTCGACACACATGGCAGTGTTACCTGACATCTGTCTCAACAAGAGTGTGATTAGCACATCACATTTGTCACATGACTTCTGGAGTGTCATGTCATATGTGTCCCATCACATGAGTGTGTCATAGCACATCAGGCACAACCCACTTGTGTGTCACCTCACATGGTCACAACCAGCAAGTGGTTGACACCACACAGCTGTCACACACCACTTATGTGTGTCCCATCCAAACTGTCACCATGCCCATGTGATGGTCACCTCATCTGTGTCATAACAGGCAAGTGTCACATATCTGTCACATCATGCCTGTGGCTGTCACCTATTTGTCTCAACACACATGTCAGTGTCACATGACATCTGTCACACCAAGAGTGTGATTGTCACCTCACATTTGTCATGTGCTTTATGGAGTGCCACATCATATCTGTCATCACACATGACAGTGTCATATCACATCAGGCACAAGCCCCTTGTGTGTCATCTCACATAGTCACAACCAGCATGTGGGTTTTCTCACACACTGCTTATGTGGGTCACATCACTGCTGTCACTGTGCCCTTGTGATTGTCACCTCCTCTGTGTCATCATGCACAACTGTCACATCATATCTGTCACATTGAGCCTGTGACTGTCATGCCATTTCTGTCTCAACACACATGGCAGTGTCACATGACATCTGTCACACCAAGACTGTGATTGTCACCTCACATTTGTCACATGCATTACAGAGTATCACACAGTATATGTCATTACACATGAGAATGTCACATAACTTCAGGCACAACCCACGTGTGTATCAGCTCACCCTGTCACAATTGGCATGTGATTGTCACCACACATCTGTCACAAGCCTCTTATGATTGTCACATCACACCTGTCATAATGCCTGAGTGATTGTCACCTCATGTGTGTCATAACATGCAATTATCCAAAAATGTCAGTCACATTGTGCCTGTTATTGGTCACACCATTTCTACTTCAACACATGTGGCAGTGTCACCTGACATATGTCACACCTCGAGTGTGATTGTCACCTCACATTTGTCACATGTGTTATGGAGTGTCACATCATATCTGTCACATTACACATGGGAGTGAAATATCACATGAGGCACAACCCACTTGTGTGTCACCTCACATGGTCACAACCCACATGTTATTGTCACCACACATCTGTCACACATGCTTATGTGGGTCACGTCAAATCTGTTACAATGCCCATGTGATTGTCACCTCATCTGTGTTATAATATGCAAGTGTCACATCATATCTCTCATATCATGCCTGTGATCATCACATCATTTCTGTCTCAACACACGTGGCAGTGTCACCTGATATCTGTCACACCCACAGTGTGATTGTCACCTCACACTTGTCACACGTCTTCTGGGAGTGTCACATCATCCCTGTCACATCTGACATGTGCATGTCACATCACATCAGTCAAAACCCATATGTATGTGATCTCAGATGGTCACAATCTGCATATGATTGTCACCACACACTGGTCACAAGCCACTTATGAGTCTCACATCACAACTGTCACAATGCTCAAGTGACTGTCACCTCACATGTGTCTTCACGCACAACTGTCACATCATACCTGTCACATTGCACATGTGATTGTCACATCACATCAGATCCAACCCAGTTGTGTGTCACCTCCCATTGTCACAATTGGCATATGATTGTCACCACACATCTGTCACACATACTTCTGTGTGTTACATCAAAACTGTTATAACACCCATGTGACTGTCACTTCTCCTATGTCAGAATGCACGTGTCACATCATAGCTGTCACATCGTGCCTGTGACTCTCGCATCATTTCTGTCTCAACACATGTGGCAGTGTCACCTGGCATCTGTCACACCCAGAGTGTGTTTGTCACCTCCCATTTGTCAGGTGCCTTACAAAGTGTCATGTTTCCCTGTCACATCACATATGGGACTGTCACGTCACATCCATCACCACCCATTTGTCACCTCATGTGTTCACCACTGGCATATGATTGTCACCACACATCTGTCACAAGCCTCTTATCAGTGTCATATCACAACTGTCACCACACCCATGTGGCCGTTACCTCACATGTGTCATAACATGAAAGCATTATATCGTATCTATCCCATCACACTTATGATTATCACGTCACTTCTGTCTCAGCCCATGTGGGTGTGTCATCTGACATCTGTCATACCCTGAGTGTGAGTGTCACATCACATGTGTCAAATGCCTTCCAGAGTGTCACATCATATCTGTCGCATCACATGTGAGAGTGTCATATCTCATCAGGTACAACCCACTTGTGTCACCTCACATGGTCACAACCAGCATGTGGTTGTCATCACACACCTGTCACACATTGCTTATGTGTGTCACATCACAACTGTCACAACACTCATGTGATTGTTACCTCAACATGTGTCTTAAGAGGCAAGTGTCACATCATAGCTATCACATCATGCCTGTGGCTCTCATATCATTTCTGTCTCAACACATGTGGCATTGTCCCCTGATACCTGTCACACTCAGAGTGGTATTGTGACCTCAATTTGTCAGAAGACTTCCAGAAGCATTACAGCATACCTGTCACTTCACATGTGCATGTCACATCATGTCCATCACAACCCACATGCATGTCAACTCAGAAGGTCACAATCAGCATACGATTGTCACCACTCATTTGTCCCAAGCCATTTATGATTGTCACATCACAACTGTCACAACGCTTCTGTGGTTGTCATCCCACATGTATCTTAACATGCAAATGCCCCATCATATGTGTCGCATTGCACCTGTGATTGTCATATCACATCTGTCTCAACACGCATGAGAGTGTCTCCTGACATGTGTCACACCCAGAGAGTGAGTGTCACCTCATATAAGTCACATGCCATGCAGGAGTGTCACATCATACCTCTCATATCACACATGTGTGTGTCACATCAGATCAGTTCCAATCAACTTGTGTGTCACCTCACATTGTCACTTGCTTTACAGAGCATCGCATCATACCTGTCGTCACACATGAGAGTCATATCACATCAAGCACAAGCCATTTGTGTGTCACCTCACGTGATCACCACACATGTGTCACACATGCTTATGTGTGTCACATCAAAACTGTTACAAGGCCCATGTGATTGTCACATCACCTGTGTTGTAACACGCAAGTGCCATAACATATCAGTCACATCATGTCTGTTATTGTCACAGCATTTCTGCCTCAACAAATGTGGCAGTGTCATCTGACATCTGTTACACCCATAGTGTGTTACCTCACATTTGGCACATGCTTTACAGAGTGACACATCCTATCTGTCATCACACATGAGAGTGTCATATCACATCAGGCACAGCCCACTTGTGTGTCACCTCACATGGTCACAACTGGCATGTGATTGTCACCGCACATCTGTCACAAGCTGCTTATGACGGTCACATCACAACTGTCACAATGTTCATGTATTTGTCACCTCATGTGTCTTAATGCCCAAGGGTCACATCATACCTGTGTCATTGCACATGTGATTGTCACATCACATGGGTCTCAACACACTTGAGAGTGTCACCTGACTCCTGTGACACACAGAGTGTGATTGTCCCCTCATATTAGTCACATGCCTCCCAGGAGTGTCACATCACACCAGTCACATTGCACATGCGTGTGTCACATCGTAACAGTTCCAAATTCACTTGTGTGTCACCTCACATGGTCACAATTGGCATGTCAATGTCACCACACATCTGTCACAAGACTCATGATTGTCACATCACACCTGTCCCAATGCCTGTGTGATTGTCACCTCATGGGTGTCATAATGTGCAAGTGTCACAACATTTCAGTCCCATTGTGCCTGTTAGGGTCACACTATTTCTGTCTCGACACACATGGCAGTGTTACCTGACATCTGTCTCAACAAGAGTGTGATTAGCACATCACATTTGTCACATGACTTCTGGAGTGTCATGTCATATGTGTCCCATCACATGAGTGTGTCATAGCACATCAGGCACAACCCACTTGTGTGTCACCTCACATGGTCACAACCAGCAAGTGGTTGACACCACACAGCTGTCACACACCACTTATGTGTGTCCCATCCAAACTGTCACCATGCCCATGTGATGGTCACCTCATCTGTGTCATAACAGGCAAGTGTCACATATCTGTCACATCATGCCTGTGGCTGTCACCTATTTGTCTCAACACACATGTCAGTGTCACATGACATCTGTCACACCAAGAGTGTGATTGTCACCTCACATTTGTCATGTGCTTTATGGAGTGCCACATCATATCTGTCATCACACATGACAGTGTCATATCACATCAGGCACAAGCCCCTTGTGTGTCATCTCACATAGTCACAACCAGCATGTGGGTTTTCTCACACACTGCTTATGTGGGTCACATCACTGCTGTCACTGTGCCCTTGTGATTGTCACCTCCTCTGTGTCATCATGCACAACTGTCACATCATATCTGTCACATTGAGCCTGTGACTGTCATGCCATTTCTGTCTCAACACACATGGCAGTGTCACATGACATCTGTCACACCAAGACTGTGATTGTCACCTCACATTTGTCACATGCATTACAGAGTATCACACAGTATATGTCATTACACATGAGAATGTCACATAACTTCAGGCACAACCCACGTGTGTATCAGCTCACCCTGTCACAATTGGCATGTGATTGTCACCACACATCTGTCACAAGCCTCTTATGATTGTCACATCACACCTGTCATAATGCCTGAGTGATTGTCACCTCATGTGTGTCATAACATGCAATTATCCAAAAATGTCAGTCACATTGTGCCTGTTATTGGTCACACCATTTCTACTTCAACACATGTGGCAGTGTCACCTGACATATGTCACACCTCGAGTGTGATTGTCACCTCACATTTGTCACATGTGTTATGGAGTGTCACATCATATCTGTCACATTACACATGGGAGTGAAATATCACATGAGGCACAACCCACTTGTGTGTCACCTCACATGGTCACAGCCCACATGTTATTGTCACCACACATCTGTCACACATGCTTATGTGGGTCACGTCAAATCTGTTACAATGCCCATGTGATTGTCACCTCATCTGTGTTATAATATGCAAGTGTCACATCATATCTCTCATATCATGCCTGTGATCATCACATCATTTCTGTCTCAACACACGTGGCAGTGTCACCTGATATCTGTCACACCCACAGTGTGATTGTCACCTCACACTTGTCACACGTCTTCTGGGAGTGTCACATCATCCCTGTCACATCTGACATGTGCATGTCACATCACATCAGTCAAAACCCATATGTATGTGATCTCAGATGGTCACAATCTGCATATGATTGTCACCACACACTGGTCACAAGCCACTTATGAGTCTCACATCACAACTGTCACAATGCTCAAGTGACTGTCACCTCACATGTGTCTTCACGCACAACTGTCACATCATACCTGTCACATTGCACATGTGATTGTCACATCACATCAGATCCAACCCAGTTGTGTGTCACCTCCCATTGTCACAATTGGCATATGATTGTCACCACACATCTGTCACACATACTTCTGTGTGTTACATCAAAACTGTTATAACACCCATGTGACTGTCACTTCTCCTATGTCAGAATGCACGTGTCACTTCATAGCTGTCACATCGTGCCTGTGACTCTCGCATCATTTCTGTCTCAACACATGTGGCAGTGTCACCTGGCATCTGTCACACCCAGAGTGTGTTTGTCACCTCCCATTTGTCAGGTGCCTTACAAAGTGTCATGTTTCCCTGTCACATCACATATGGGACTGTCACGTCACATCCATCACCACCCATTTGTCACCTCATGTGTTCACCACTGGCATATGATTGTCACCACACATCTGTCACAAGCCTCTTATCAGTGTCATATCACAACTGTCACCACACCCATGTGGCCGTTACCTCACATGTGTCATAACATGAAAGCATTATATCGTATCTATCCCATCACACTTATGATTATCACGTCACTTCTGTCTCAGCCCATGTGGGTGTGTCATCTGACATCTGTCATACCCTGAGTGTGAGTGTCACATCACATGTGTCAAATGCCTTCCAGAGTGTCACATCATATCTGTCGCATCACATGTGAGAGTGTCATATCTCATCAGGTACAACCCACTTGTGTCACCTCACATGGTCACAACCAGCATGTGGTTGTCATCACACACCTGTCACACATTGCTTATGTGTGTCACATCACAACTGTCACAACACTCATGTGATTGTTACCTCAACATGTGTCTTAAGAGGCAAGTGTCACATCATAGCTATCACATCATGCCTGTGGCTCTCATATCATTTCTGTCTCAACACATGTGGCATTGTCACCTGATACCTGTCACACTCAGAGTGGTATTGTGACCTCAATTTGTCAGAAGACTTCCAGAAGCATTACAGCATACCTGTCACTTCACATGTGCATGTCACATCATGTCCATCACAACCCACATGCATGTCAACTCAGAAGGTCACAATCAGCATACGATTGTCACCACTCATTTGTCCCAAGCCATTTATGATTGTCACATCACAACTGTCACAACGCTTCTGTGGTTGTCATCCCACATGTATCTTAACATGCAAATGCCCCATCATATGTGTCGCATTGCACCTGTGATTGTCATATCACATCTGTCTCAACACGCATGAGAGTGTCTCCTGACATGTGTCACACCCAGAGAGTGATTGTCACCTCATATAAGTCACATGCCATGCAGGAGTGTCACATCATACCTCTCATATCACACATGTGTGTGTCACATCAGATCAGTTCCAATCAACTTGTGTGTCACCTCACATTGTCACTTGCTTTACAGAGCATCGCATCATACCTGTCGTCACACATGAGAGTCATATCACATCAAGCACAAGCCATTTGTGTGTCACCTCACGTGATCACCACACATGTGTCACACATGCTTATGTGTGTCACATCAAAACTGTTACAAGGCCCATGTGATTGTCACATCACCTGTGTTGTAACACGCAAGTGCCATAACATATCAGTCACATCATGTCTGTTATTGTCACAGCATTTCTGCCTCAACAAATGTGGCAGTGTCATCTGACATCTGTTACACCCATAGTGTGTTACCTCACATTTGGCACATGCTTTACAGAGTGACACATCCTATCTGTCATCACACATGAGAGTGTCATATCACATCAGGCACAGCCCACTTGTGTGTCACCTCACATGGTCACAACTGGCATGTGATTGTCACCGCACATCTGTCACAAGCTGCTTATGACGGTCACATCACAACTGTCACAATGTTCATGTATTTGTCACCTCATGTGTCTTAATGCCCAAGGGTCACATCATACCTGTGTCATTGCACATGTGATTGTCACATCACATGGGTCTCAACACACTTGAGAGTGTCACCTGACTCCTGTGACACACAGAGTGTGATTGTCCCCTCATATTAGTCACATGCCTCCCAGGAGTGTCACATCACACCAGTCACATTGCACATGCGTGTGTCACACCGTAACAGTTCCTAATTCACTTGTGTGTCACCTCACATGGTCACAATTGGCATGTCAATGTCACCACACATCTGTCACAAGACTCATGATTGTCACATCACACCTGTCCCAATGCCTGTGTGATTGTCACCTCATGGGTGTCATAATGTGCAAGTGTCACAACATTTCAGTCCCATTGTGCCTGTTAGGGTCACACTATTTCTGTCTCGACACACATGGCAGTGTTACCTGACATCTGTCTCAACAAGAGTGTGATTAGCACATCACATTTGTCACATGACTTCTGGAGTGTCATGTCATATGTGTCCCATCACATGAGTGTGTCATAGCACATCAGGCACAACCCACTTGTGTGTCACCTCACATGGTCACAACCAGCAAGTGGTTGACACCACACAGCTGTCACACACCACTTATGTGTGTCCCATCCAAACTGTCACCATGCCCATGTGATGGTCACCTCATCTGTGTCATAACAGGCAAGTGTCACATATCTGTCACATCATGCCTGTGGCTGTCACCTATTTGTCTCAACACACATGTCAGTGTCACATGACATCTGTCACACCAAGAGTGTGATTGTCACCTCACATTTGTCATGTGCTTTATGGAGTGCCACATCATATCTGTCATCACACATGACAGTGTCATATCACATCAGGCACAAGCCCCTTGTGTGTCATCTCACATAGTCACAACCAGCATGTGGGTTTTCTCACACACTGCTTATGTGGGTCACATCACTGCTGTCACTGTGCCCTTGTGATTGTCACCTCCTCTGTGTCATCATGCACAACTGTCACATCATATCTGTCACATTGAGCCTGTGACTGTCATGCCATTTCTGTCTCAACACACATGGCAGTGTCACATGACATCTGTCACACCAAGACTGTGATTGTCACCTCACATTTGTCACATGCATTACAGAGTATCACACAGTATATGTCATTACACATGAGAATGTCACATAACTTCAGGCACAACCCAGGTGTGTATCAGCTCACCCTGTCACAATTGGCATGTGATTGTCACCACACATCTGTCACAAGCCTCTTATGATTGTCACATCACACCTGTCATAATGCCTGAGTGATTGTCACCTCATGTGTGTCATAACATGCAATTATCCAAAAATGTCAGTCACATTGTGCCTGTTATTGGTCACACCATTTCTACTTCAACACATGTGGCAGTGTCACCTGACATATGTCACACCTCGAGTGTGATTGTCACCTCACATTTGTCACATGTGTTATGGAGTGTCACATCATATCTGTCACATTACACATGGGAGTGAAATATCACATGAGGCACAACCCACTTGTGTGTCACCTCACATGGTCACAACCCACATGTTATTGTCACCACACATCTGTCACACATGCTTATGTGGGTCATGTCAAATCTGTTACAATGCCCATGTGATTGTCACCTCATCTGTGTTATAATATGCAAGTGTCACATCATATCTCTCATATCATGCCTGTGATCATCACATCATTTCTGTCTCAACACACGTGGCAGTGTCACCTGATATCTGTCACACCCACAGTGTGATTGTCACCTCACACTTGTCACACGTCTTCTGGGAGTGTCACATCATCCCTGTCACATCTGACATGTGCATGTCACATCACATCAGTCAAAACCCATATGTATGTGATCTCAGATGGTCACAATCTGCATATGATTGTCACCACACACTGGTCACAAGCCACTTATGAGTCTCACATCACAACTGTCACAATGCTCAAGTGACTGTCACCTCACATGTGTCTTCACGCACAACTGTCACATCATACCTGTCACATTGCACATGTGATTGTCACATCACATCAGATCCAACCCAGTTGTGTGTCACCTCCCATTGTCACAATTGGCATATGATTGTCACCACACATCTGTCACACATACTTCTGTGTGTTACATCAAAACTGTTATAACACCCATGTGACTGTCACTTCTCCTATGTCAGAATGCACGTGTCACATCATAGCTGTCACATCGTGCCTGTGACTCTCGCATCATTTCTGTCTCAACACATGTGGCAGTGTCACCTGGCATCTGTCACACCCAGAGTGTGTTTGTCACCTCCCATTTGTCAGGTGCCTTACAAAGTGTCATGTTTCCCTGTCACATCACATATGGGACTGTCACGTCACATCCATCACCACCCATTTGTCACCTCATGTGTTCACCACTGGCATATGATTGTCACCACACATCTGTCACAAGCCTCTTATCAGTGTCATATCACAACTGTCACCACACCCATGTGGCCGTTACCTCACATGTGTCATAACATGAAAGCATTATATCGTATCTATCCCATCACACTTATGATTATCACGTCACTTCTGTCTCAGCCCATGTGGGTGTGTCATCTGACATCTGTCATACCCTGAGTGTGAGTGTCACATCACATGTGTCAAATGCCTTCCAGAGTGTCACATCATATCTGTCGCATCACATGTGAGAGTGTCATATCTCATCAGGTACAACCCACTTGTGTCACCTCACATGGTCACAACCAGCATGTGGTTGTCATCACACACCTGTCACACATTGCTTATGTGTGTCACATCACAACTGTCACAACACTCATGTGATTGTTACCTCAACATGTGTCTTAAGAGGCAAGTGTCACATCATAGCTATCACATCATGCCTGTGGCTCTCATATCATTTCTGTCTCAACACATGTGGCATTGTCACCTGATACCTGTCACACTCAGAGTGGTATTGTGACCTCAATTTGTCAGAAGACTTCCAGAAGCATTACAGCATACCTGTCACTTCACATGTGCATGTCACATCATGTCCATCACAACCCACATGCATGTCAACTCAGAAGGTCACAATCAGCATACGATTGTCACCACTCATTTGTCCCAAGCCATTTATGATTGTCACATCACAACTGTCACAACGCTTCTGTGGTTGTCATCCCACATGTATCTTAACATGCAAATGCCCCATCATATGTGTCACATTGCACCTGTGATTGTCATATCACATCTGTCTCAACACGCATGAGAGTGTCTCCTGACATGTGTCACACCCAGAGAGTGATTGTCACCTCATATAAGTCACATGCCATGCAGGAGTGTCACATCATACCTCTCATATCACACATGTGTGTGTCACATCAGATCAGTTCCAATCAACTTGTGTGTCACCTCACATTGTCACTTGCTTTACAGAGCATCGCATCATACCTGTCGTCACACATGAGAGTCATATCACATCAAGCACAAGCCATTTGTGTGTCACCTCACGTGATCACCACACATGTGTCACACATGCTTATGTGTGTCACATCAAAACTGTTACAAGGCCCATGTGATTGTCACATCACCTGTGTTGTAACACGCAAGTGCCATAACATATCAGTCACATCATGTCTGTTATTGTCACAGCATTTCTGCCTCAACAAATGTGGCAGTGTCATCTGACATCTGTTACACCCATAGTGTGTTACCTCACATTTGGCACATGCTTTACAGAGTGACACATCCTATCTGTCATCACACATGAGAGTGTCATATCACATCAGGCACAGCCCACTTGTGTGTCACCTCACATGGTCACAACTGGCATGTGATTGTCACCGCACATCTGTCACAAGCTGCTTATGACGGTCACATCACAACTGTCACAATGTTCATGTATTTGTCACCTCATGTGTCTTAATGCCCAAGGGTCACATCATACCTGTGTCATTGCACATGTGATTGTCACATCACATGGGTCTCAACACACTTGAGAGTGTCACCTGACTCCTGTGACACACAGAGTGTGATTGTCACCTCATATTAGTCACATGCCTCCCAGGAGTGTCACATCACACCAGTCACATTGCACATGCGTGTGTCACACCGTAACAGTTCCTAATTCACTTGTGTGTCACCTCACATGGTCACAATTGGCATGTCAATGTCACCACACATCTGTCACAAGACTCATGATTGTCACATCACACCTGTCCCAATGCCTGTGTGATTGTCACCTCATGGGTGTCATAATGTGCAAGTGTCACAACATTTCAGTCCCATTGTGCCTGTTAGGGTCACACTATTTCTGTCTCGACACACATGGCAGTGTTACCTGACATCTGTCTCAACAAGAGTGTGATTAGCACATCACATTTGTCACATGACTTCTGGAGTGTCATGTCATATGTGTCCCATCACATGAGTGTGTCATAGCACATCAGGCACAACCCACTTGTGTGTCACCTCACATGGTCACAACCAGCAAGTGGTTGACACCACACAGCTGTCACACACCACTTATGTGTGTCCCATCCAAACTGTCACCATGCCCATGTGATGGTCACCTCATCTGTGTCATAACAGGCAAGTGTCACATATCTGTCACATCATGCCTGTGGCTGTCACCTATTTGTCTCAACACACATGTCAGTGTCACATGACATCTGTCACACCAAGAGTGTGATTGTCACCTCACATTTGTCATGTGCTTTATGGAGTGCCACATCATATCTGTCATCACACATGACAGTGTCATATCACATCAGGCACAAGCCCCTTGTGTGTCATCTCACATAGTCACAACCAGCATGTGGGTTTTCTCACACACTGCTTATGTGGGTCACATCACTGCTGTCACTGTGCCCTTGTGATTGTCACCTCCTCTGTGTCATCATGCACAACTGTCACATCATATCTGTCACATTGAGCCTGTGACTGTCATGCCATTTCTGTCTCAACACACATGGCAGTGTCACATGACATCTGTCACACCAAGACTGTGATTGTCACCTCACATTTGTCACATGCATTACAGAGTATCACACAGTATATGTCATTACACATGAGAATGTCACATAACTTCAGGCACAACCCAGGTGTGTATCAGCTCACCCTGTCACAATTGGCATGTGATTGTCACCACACATCTGTCACAAGCCTCTTATGATTGTCACATCACACCTGTCATAATGCCTGAGTGATTGTCACCTCATGTGTGTCATAACATGCAATTATCCAAAAATGTCAGTCACATTGTGCCTGTTATTGGTCACACCATTTCTACTTCAACACATGTGGCAGTGTCACCTGACATATGTCACACCTCGAGTGTGATTGTCACCTCACATTTGTCACATGTGTTATGGAGTGTCACATCATATCTGTCACATTACACATGGGAGTGAAATATCACATGAGGCACAACCCACTTGTGTGTCACCTCACATGGTCACAACCCACATGTTATTGTCACCACACATCTGTCACACATGCTTATGTGGGTCACGTCAAATCTGTTACAATGCCCATGTGATTGTCACCTCATCTGTGTTATAATATGCAAGTGTCACATCATATCTCTCATATCATGCCTGTGATCATCACATCATTTCTGTCTCAACACACGTGGCAGTGTCACCTGATATCTGTCACACCCACAGTGTGATTGTCACCTCACACTTGTCACACGTCTTCTGGGAGTGTCACATCATCCCTGTCACATCTGACATGTGCATGTCACATCACATCAGTCAAAACCCATATGTATGTGATCTCAGATGGTCACAATCTGCATATGATTGTCACCACACACTGGTCACAAGCCACTTATGAGTCTCACATCACAACTGTCACAATGCTCAAGTGACTGTCACCTCACATGTGTCTTCACGCACAACTGTCACATCATACCTGTCACATTGCACATGTGATTGTCACATCACATCAGATCCAACCCAGTTGTGTGTCACCTCCCATTGTCACAATTGGCATATGATTGTCACCACACATCTGTCACACATACTTCTGTGTGTTACATCAAAACTGTTATAACACCCATGTGACTGTCACTTCTCCTATGTCAGAATGCACGTGTCACATCATAGCTGTCACATCGTGCCTGTGACTCTCGCATCATTTCTGTCTCAACACATGTGGCAGTGTCACCTGGCATCTGTCACACCCAGAGTGTGTTTGTCACCTCCCATTTGTCAGGTGCCTTACAAAGTGTCATGTTTCCCTGTCACATCACATATGGGACTGTCACGTCACATCCATCACCACCCATTTGTCACCTCATGTGTTCACCACTGGCATATGATTGTCACCACACATCTGTCACAAGCCTCTTATCAGTGTCATATCACAACTGTCACCACACCCATGTGGCCGTTACCTCACATGTGTCATAACATGAAAGCATTATATCGTATCTATCCCATCACACTTATGATTATCACGTCACTTCTGTCTCAGCCCATGTGGGTGTGTCATCTGACATCTGTCATACCCTGAGTGTGAGTGTCACATCACATGTGTCAAATGCCTTCCAGAGTGTCACATCATATCTGTCGCATCACATGTGAGAGTGTCATATCTCATCAGGTACAACCCACTTGTGTCACCTCACATGGTCACAACCAGCATGTGGTTGTCATCACACACCTGTCACACATTGCTTATGTGTGTCACATCACAACTGTCACAACACTCATGTGATTGTTACCTCAACATGTGTCTTAAGAGGCAAGTGTCACATCATAGCTATCACATCATGCCTGTGGCTCTCATATCATTTCTGTCTCAACACATGTGGCATTGTCCCCTGATACCTGTCACACTCAGAGTGGTATTGTGACCTCAATTTGTCAGAAGACTTCCAGAAGCATTACAGCATACCTGTCACTTCACATGTGCATGTCACATCATGTCCATCACAACCCACATGCATGTCAACTCAGAAGGTCACAATCAGCATACGATTGTCACCACTCATTTGTCCCAAGCCATTTATGATTGTCACATCACAACTGTCACAACGCTTCTGTGGTTGTCATCCCACATGTATCTTAACATGCAAATGCCCCATCATATGTGTCGCATTGCACCTGTGATTGTCATATCACATCTGTCTCAACACGCATGAGAGTGTCTCCTGACATGTGTCACACCCAGAGAGTGAGTGTCACCTCATATAAGTCACATGCCATGCAGGAGTGTCACATCATACCTCTCATATCACACATGTGTGTGTCACATCAGATCAGTTCCAATCAACTTGTGTGTCACCTCACATTGTCACTTGCTTTACAGAGCATCGCATCATACCTGTCGTCACACATGAGAGTCATATCACATCAAGCACAAGCCATTTGTGTGTCACCTCACGTGATCACCACACATGTGTCACACATGCTTATGTGTGTCACATCAAAACTGTTACAAGGCCCATGTGATTGTCACATCACCTGTGTTGTAACACGCAAGTGCCATAACATATCAGTCACATCATGTCTGTTATTGTCACAGCATTTCTGCCTCAACAAATGTGGCAGTGTCATCTGACATCTGTTACACCCATAGTGTGTTACCTCACATTTGGCACATGCTTTACAGAGTGACACATCCTATCTGTCATCACACATGAGAGTGTCATATCACATCAGGCACAGCCCACTTGTGTGTCACCTCACATGGTCACAACTGGCATGTGATTGTCACCGCACATCTGTCACAAGCTGCTTATGACGGTCACATCACAACTGTCACAATGTTCATGTATTTGTCACCTCATGTGTCTTAATGCCCAAGGGTCACATCATACCTGTGTCATTGCACATGTGATTGTCACATCACATGGGTCTCAACACACTTGAGAGTGTCACCTGACTCCTGTGACACACAGAGTGTGATTGTCCCCTCATATTAGTCACATGCCTCCCAGGAGTGTCACATCACACCAGTCACATTGCACATGCGTGTGTCACATCGTAACAGTTCCAAATTCACTTGTGTGTCACCTCACATGGTCACAATTGGCATGTCAATGTCACCACACATCTGTCACAAGACTCATGATTGTCACATCACACCTGTCCCAATGCCTGTGTGATTGTCACCTCATGGGTGTCATAATGTGCAAGTGTCACAACATTTCAGTCCCATTGTGCCTGTTAGGGTCACACTATTTCTGTCTCGACACACATGGCAGTGTTACCTGACATCTGTCTCAACAAGAGTGTGATTAGCACATCACATTTGTCACATGACTTCTGGAGTGTCATGTCATATGTGTCCCATCACATGAGTGTGTCATAGCACATCAGGCACAACCCACTTGTGTGTCACCTCACATGGTCACAACCAGCAAGTGGTTGACACCACACAGCTGTCACACACCACTTATGTGTGTCCCATCCAAACTGTCACCATGCCCATGTGATGGTCACCTCATCTGTGTCATAACAGGCAAGTGTCACATATCTGTCACATCATGCCTGTGGCTGTCACCTATTTGTCTCAACACACATGTCAGTGTCACATGACATCTGTCACACCAAGAGTGTGATTGTCACCTCACATTTGTCATGTGCTTTATGGAGTGCCACATCATATCTGTCATCACACATGACAGTGTCATATCACATCAGGCACAAGCCCCTTGTGTGTCATCTCACATAGTCACAACCAGCATGTGGGTTTTCTCACACACTGCTTATGTGGGTCACATCACTGCTGTCACTGTGCCCTTGTGATTGTCACCTCCTCTGTGTCATCATGCACAACTGTCACATCATATCTGTCACATTGAGCCTGTGACTGTCATGCCATTTCTGTCTCAACACACATGGCAGTGTCACATGACATCTGTCACACCAAGACTGTGATTGTCACCTCACATTTGTCACATGCATTACAGAGTATCACACAGTATATGTCATTACACATGAGAATGTCACATAACTTCAGGCACAACCCAGGTGTGTATCAGCTCACCCTGTCACAATTGGCATGTGATTGTCACCACACATCTGTCACAAGCCTCTTATGATTGTCACATCACACCTGTCATAATGCCTGAGTGATTGTCACCTCATGTGTGTCATAACATGCAATTATCCAAAAATGTCAGTCACATTGTGCCTGTTATTGGTCACACCATTTCTACTTCAACACATGTGGCAGTGTCACCTGACATATGTCACACCTCGAGTGTGATTGTCACCTCACATTTGTCACATGTGTTATGGAGTGTCACATCATATCTGTCACATTACACATGGGAGTGAAATATCACATGAGGCACAACCCACTTGTGTGTCACCTCACATGGTCACAGCCCACATGTTATTGTCACCACACATCTGTCACACATGCTTATGTGGGTCACGTCAAATCTGTTACAATGCCCATGTGATTGTCACCTCATCTGTGTTATAATATGCAAGTGTCACATCATATCTCTCATATCATGCCTGTGATCATCACATCATTTCTGTCTCAACACACGTGGCAGTGTCACCTGATATCTGTCACACCCACAGTGTGATTGTCACCTCACACTTGTCACACGTCTTCTGGGAGTGTCACATCATCCCTGTCACATCTGACATGCGCATGTCACATCACATCAGTCAAAACCCATATGTATGTGATCTCAGATGGTCACAATCTGCATATGATTGTCACCACACACTGGTCACAAGCCACTTATGAGTCTCACATCACAACTGTCACAATGCTCAAGTGACTGTCACCTCACATGTGTCTTCACGCACAACTGTCACATCATACCTGTCACATTGCACATGTGATTGTCACATCACATCAGATCCAACCCAGTTGTGTGTCACCTCCCATTGTCACAATTGGCATATGATTGTCACCACACATCTGTCACACATACTTCTGTGTGTTACATCAAAACTGTTATAACACCCATGTGACTGTCACTTCTCCTATGTCAGAATGCACGTGTCACATCATAGCTGTCACATCGTGCCTGTGACTCTCGCATCATTTCTGTCTCAACACATGTGGCAGTGTCACCTGGCATCTGTCACACCCAGAGTGTGTTTGTCACCTCCCATTTGTCAGGTGCCTTACAAAGTGTCATGTTTCCCTGTCACATCACATATGGGACTGTCACGTCACATCCATCACCACCCATTTGTCACCTCATGTGTTCACCACTGGCATATGATTGTCACCACACATCTGTCACAAGCCTCTTATCAGTGTCATATCACAACTGTCACCACACCCATGTGGCCGTTACCTCACATGTGTCATAACATGAAAGCATTATATCGTATCTATCCCATCACACTTATGATTATCACGTCACTTCTGTCTCAGCCCATGTGGGTGTGTCATCTGACATCTGTCATACCCTGAGTGTGAGTGTCACATCACATGTGTCAAATGCCTTCCAGAGTGTCACATCATATCTGTCGCATCACATGTGAGAGTGTCATATCTCATCAGGTACAACCCACTTGTGTCACCTCACATGGTCACAACCAGCATGTGGTTGTCATCACACACCTGTCACACATTGCTTATGTGTGTCACATCACAACTGTCACAACACTCATGTGATTGTTACCTCAACATGTGTCTTAAGAGGCAAGTGTCACATCATAGCTATCACATCATGCCTGTGGCTCTCATATCATTTCTGTCTCAACACATGTGGCATTGTCACCTGATACCTGTCACACTCAGAGTGGTATTGTGACCTCAATTTGTCAGAAGACTTCCAGAAGCATTACAGCATACCTGTCACTTCACATGTGCATGTCACATCATGTCCATCACAACCCACATGCATGTCAACTCAGAAGGTCACAATCAGCATACGATTGTCACCACTCATTTGTCCCAAGCCATTTATGATTGTCACATCACAACTGTCACAACGCTTCTGTGGTTGTCATCCCACATGTATCTTAACATGCAAATGCCCCATCATATGTGTCGCATTGCACCTGTGATTGTCATATCACATCTGTCTCAACACGCATGAGAGTGTCTCCTGACATGTGTCACACCCAGAGAGTGATTGTCACCTCATATAAGTCACATGCCATGCAGGAGTGTCACATCATACCTCTCATATCACACATGTGTGTGTCACATCAGATCAGTTCCAATCAACTTGTGTGTCACCTCACATTGTCACTTGCTTTACAGAGCATCGCATCATACCTGTCGTCACACATGAGAGTCATATCACATCAAGCACAAGCCATTTGTGTGTCACCTCACGTGATCACCACACATGTGTCACACATGCTTATGTGTGTCACATCAAAACTGTTACAAGGCCCATGTGATTGTCACATCACCTGTGTTGTAACACGCAAGTGCCATAACATATCAGTCACATCATGTCTGTTATTGTCACAGCATTTCTGCCTCAACAAATGTGGCAGTGTCATCTGACATCTGTTACACCCATAGTGTGTTACCTCACATTTGGCACATGCTTTACAGAGTGACACATCCTATCTGTCATCACACATGAGAGTGTCATATCACATCAGGCACAGCCCACTTGTGTGTCACCTCACATGGTCACAACTGGCATGTGATTGTCACCGCACATCTGTCACAAGCTGCTTATGACGGTCACATCACAACTGTCACAATGTTCATGTATTTGTCACCTCATGTGTCTTAATGCCCAAGGGTCACATCATACCTGTGTCATTGCACATGTGATTGTCACATCACATGGGTCTCAACACACTTGAGAGTGTCACCTGACTCCTGTGACACACAGAGTGTGATTGTCCCCTCATATTAGTCACATGCCTCCCAGGAGTGTCACATCACACCAGTCACATTGCACATGCGTGTGTCACACCGTAACAGTTCCTAATTCACTTGTGTGTCACCTCACATGGTCACAATTGGCATGTCAATGTCACCACACATCTGTCACAAGACTCATGATTGTCACATCACACCTGTCCCAATGCCTGTGTGATTGTCACCTCATGGGTGTCATAATGTGCAAGTGTCACAACATTTCAGTCCCATTGTGCCTGTTAGGGTCACACTATTTCTGTCTCGACACACATGGCAGTGTTACCTGACATCTGTCTCAACAAGAGTGTGATTAGCACATCACATTTGTCACATGACTTCTGGAGTGTCATGTCATATGTGTCCCATCACATGAGTGTGTCATAGCACATCAGGCACAACCCACTTGTGTGTCACCTCACATGGTCACAACCAGCAAGTGGTTGACACCACACAGCTGTCACACACCACTTATGTGTGTCCCATCCAAACTGTCACCATGCCCATGTGATGGTCACCTCATCTGTGTCATAACAGGCAAGTGTCACATATCTGTCACATCATGCCTGTGGCTGTCACCTATTTGTCTCAACACACATGTCAGTGTCACATGACATCTGTCACACCAAGAGTGTGATTGTCACCTCACATTTGTCATGTGCTTTATGGAGTGCCACATCATATCTGTCATCACACATGACAGTGTCATATCACATCAGGCACAAGCCCCTTGTGTGTCATCTCACATAGTCACAACCAGCATGTGGGTTTTCTCACACACTGCTTATGTGGGTCACATCACTGCTGTCACTGTGCCCTTGTGATTGTCACCTCCTCTGTGTCATCATGCACAACTGTCACATCATATCTGTCACATTGAGCCTGTGACTGTCATGCCATTTCTGTCTCAACACACATGGCAGTGTCACATGACATCTGTCACACCAAGACTGTGATTGTCACCTCACATTTGTCACATGCATTACAGAGTATCACACAGTATATGTCATTACACATGAGAATGTCACATAACTTCAGGCACAACCCAGGTGTGTATCAGCTCACCCTGTCACAATTGGCATGTGATTGTCACCACACATCTGTCACAAGCCTCTTATGATTGTCACATCACACCTGTCATAATGCCTGAGTGATTGTCACCTCATGTGTGTCATAACATGCAATTATCCAAAAATGTCAGTCACATTGTGCCTGTTATTGGTCACACCATTTCTACTTCAACACATGTGGCAGTGTCACCTGACATATGTCACACCTCGAGTGTGATTGTCACCTCACATTTGTCACATGTGTTATGGAGTGTCACATCATATCTGTCACATTACACATGGGAGTGAAATATCACATGAGGCACAACCCACTTGTGTGTCACCTCACATGGTCACAACCCACATGTTATTGTCACCACACATCTGTCACACATGCTTATGTGGGTCATGTCAAATCTGTTACAATGCCCATGTGATTGTCACCTCATCTGTGTTATAATATGCAAGTGTCACATCATATCTCTCATATCATGCCTGTGATCATCACATCATTTCTGTCTCAACACACGTGGCAGTGTCACCTGATATCTGTCACACCCACAGTGTGATTGTCACCTCACACTTGTCACACGTCTTCTGGGAGTGTCACATCATCCCTGTCACATCTGACATGCGCATGTCACATCACATCAGTCAAAACCCATATGTATGTGATCTCAGATGGTCACAATCTGCATATGATTGTCACCACACACTGGTCACAAGCCACTTATGAGTCTCACATCACAACTGTCACAATGCTCAAGTGACTGTCACCTCACATGTGTCTTCACGCACAACTGTCACATCATACCTGTCACATTGCACATGTGATTGTCACATCACATCAGATCCAACCCAGTTGTGTGTCACCTCCCATTGTCACAATTGGCATATGATTGTCACCACACATCTGTCACACATACTTCTGTGTGTTACATCAAAACTGTTATAACACCCATGTGACTGTCACTTCTCCTATGTCAGAATGCACGTGTCACATCATAGCTGTCACATCGTGCCTGTGACTCTCGCATCATTTCTGTCTCAACACATGTGGCAGTGTCACCTGGCATCTGTCACACCCAGAGTGTGTTTGTCACCTCCCATTTGTCAGGTGCCTTACAAAGTGTCATGTTTCCCTGTCACATCACATATGGGACTGTCACGTCACATCCATCACCACCCATTTGTCACCTCATGTGTTCACCACTGGCATATGATTGTCACCACACATCTGTCACAAGCCTCTTATCAGTGTCATATCACAACTGTCACCACACCCATGTGGCCGTTACCTCACATGTGTCATAACATGAAAGCATTATATCGTATCTATCCCATCACACTTATGATTATCACGTCACTTCTGTCTCAGCCCATGTGGGTGTGTCATCTGACATCTGTCATACCCTGAGTGTGAGTGTCACATCACATGTGTCAAATGCCTTCCAGAGTGTCACATCATATCTGTCGCATCACATGTGAGAGTGTCATATCTCATCAGGTACAACCCACTTGTGTCACCTCACATGGTCACAACCAGCATGTGGTTGTCATCACACACCTGTCACACATTGCTTATGTGTGTCACATCACAACTGTCACAACACTCATGTGATTGTTACCTCAACATGTGTCTTAAGAGGCAAGTGTCACATCATAGCTATCACATCATGCCTGTGGCTCTCATATCATTTCTGTCTCAACACATGTGGCATTGTCACCTGATACCTGTCACACTCAGAGTGGTATTGTGACCTCAATTTGTCAGAAGACTTCCAGAAGCATTACAGCATACCTGTCACTTCACATGTGCATGTCACATCATGTCCATCACAACCCACATGCATGTCAACTCAGAAGGTCACAATCAGCATACGATTGTCACCACTCATTTGTCCCAAGCCATTTATGATTGTCACATCACAACTGTCACAACGCTTCTGTGGTTGTCATCCCACATGTATCTTAACATGCAAATGCCCCATCATATGTGTCACATTGCACCTGTGATTGTCATATCACATCTGTCTCAACACGCATGAGAGTGTCTCCTGACATGTGTCACACCCAGAGAGTGATTGTCACCTCATATAAGTCACATGCCATGCAGGAGTGTCACATCATACCTCTCATATCACACATGTGTGTGTCACATCAGATCAGTTCCAATCAACTTGTGTGTCACCTCACATTGTCACTTGCTTTACAGAGCATCGCATCATACCTGTCGTCACACATGAGAGTCATATCACATCAAGCACAAGCCATTTGTGTGTCACCTCACGTGATCACCACACATGTGTCACACATGCTTATGTGTGTCACATCAAAACTGTTACAAGGCCCATGTGATTGTCACATCACCTGTGTTGTAACACGCAAGTGCCATAACATATCAGTCACATCATGTCTGTTATTGTCACAGCATTTCTGCCTCAACAAATGTGGCAGTGTCATCTGACATCTGTTACACCCATAGTGTGTTACCTCACATTTGGCACATGCTTTACAGAGTGACACATCCTATCTGTCATCACACATGAGAGTGTCATATCACATCAGGCACAGCCCACTTGTGTGTCACCTCACATGGTCACAACTGGCATGTGATTGTCACCGCACATCTGTCACAAGCTGCTTATGACGGTCACATCACAACTGTCACAATGTTCATGTATTTGTCACCTCATGTGTCTTAATGCCCAAGGGTCACATCATACCTGTGTCATTGCACATGTGATTGTCACATCACATGGGTCTCAACACACTTGAGAGTGTCACCTGACTCCTGTGACACACAGAGTGTGATTGTCACCTCATATTAGTCACATGCCTCCCAGGAGTGTCACATCACACCAGTCACATTGCACATGCGTGTGTCACACCGTAACAGTTCCTAATTCACTTGTGTGTCACCTCACATGGTCACAATTGGCATGTCAATGTCACCACACATCTGTCACAAGACTCATGATTGTCACATCACACCTGTCCCAATGCCTGTGTGATTGTCACCTCATGGGTGTCATAATGTGCAAGTGTCACAACATTTCAGTCCCATTGTGCCTGTTAGGGTCACACTATTTCTGTCTCGACACACATGGCAGTGTTACCTGACATCTGTCTCAACAAGAGTGTGATTAGCACATCACATTTGTCACATGACTTCTGGAGTGTCATGTCATATGTGTCCCATCACATGAGTGTGTCATAGCACATCAGGCACAACCCACTTGTGTGTCACCTCACATGGTCACAACCAGCAAGTGGTTGACACCACACAGCTGTCACACACCACTTATGTGTGTCCCATCCAAACTGTCACCATGCCCATGTGATGGTCACCTCATCTGTGTCATAACAGGCAAGTGTCACATATCTGTCACATCATGCCTGTGGCTGTCACCTATTTGTCTCAACACACATGTCAGTGTCACATGACATCTGTCACACCAAGAGTGTGATTGTCACCTCACATTTGTCATGTGCTTTATGGAGTGCCACATCATATCTGTCATCACACATGACAGTGTCATATCACATCAGGCACAAGCCCCTTGTGTGTCATCTCACATAGTCACAACCAGCATGTGGGTTTTCTCACACACTGCTTATGTGGGTCACATCACTGCTGTCACTGTGCCCTTGTGATTGTCACCTCCTCTGTGTCATCATGCACAACTGTCACATCATATCTGTCACATTGAGCCTGTGACTGTCATGCCATTTCTGTCTCAACACACATGGCAGTGTCACATGACATCTGTCACACCAAGACTGTGATTGTCACCTCACATTTGTCACATGCATTACAGAGTATCACACAGTATATGTCATTACACATGAGAATGTCACATAACTTCAGGCACAACCCAGGTGTGTATCAGCTCACCCTGTCACAATTGGCATGTGATTGTCACCACACATCTGTCACAAGCCTCTTATGATTGTCACATCACACCTGTCATAATGCCTGAGTGATTGTCACCTCATGTGTGTCATAACATGCAATTATCCAAAAATGTCAGTCACATTGTGCCTGTTATTGGTCACACCATTTCTACTTCAACACATGTGGCAGTGTCACCTGACATATGTCACACCTCGAGTGTGATTGTCACCTCACATTTGTCACATGTGTTATGGAGTGTCACATCATATCTGTCACATTACACATGGGAGTGAAATATCACATGAGGCACAACCCACTTGTGTGTCACCTCACATGGTCACAACCCACATGTTATTGTCACCACACATCTGTCACACATGCTTATGTGGGTCACGTCAAATCTGTTACAATGCCCATGTGATTGTCACCTCATCTGTGTTATAATATGCAAGTGTCACATCATATCTCTCATATCATGCCTGTGATCATCACATCATTTCTGTCTCAACACACGTGGCAGTGTCACCTGATATCTGTCACACCCACAGTGTGATTGTCACCTCACACTTGTCACACGTCTTCTGGGAGTGTCACATCATCCCTGTCACATCTGACATGTGCATGTCACATCACATCAGTCAAAACCCATATGTATGTGATCTCAGATGGTCACAATCTGCATATGATTGTCACCACACACTGGTCACAAGCCACTTATGAGTCTCACATCACAACTGTCACAATGCTCAAGTGACTGTCACCTCACATGTGTCTTCACGCACAACTGTCACATCATACCTGTCACATTGCACATGTGATTGTCACATCACATCAGATCCAACCCAGTTGTGTGTCACCTCCCATTGTCACAATTGGCATATGATTGTCACCACACATCTGTCACACATACTTCTGTGTGTTACATCAAAACTGTTATAACACCCATGTGACTGTCACTTCTCCTATGTCAGAATGCACGTGTCACATCATAGCTGTCACATCGTGCCTGTGACTCTCGCATCATTTCTGTCTCAACACATGTGGCAGTGTCACCTGGCATCTGTCACACCCAGAGTGTGTTTGTCACCTCCCATTTGTCAGGTGCCTTACAAAGTGTCATGTTTCCCTGTCACATCACATATGGGACTGTCACGTCACATCCATCACCACCCATTTGTCACCTCATGTGTTCACCACTGGCATATGATTGTCACCACACATCTGTCACAAGCCTCTTATCAGTGTCATATCACAACTGTCACCACACCCATGTGGCCGTTACCTCACATGTGTCATAACATGAAAGCATTATATCGTATCTATCCCATCACACTTATGATTATCACGTCACTTCTGTCTCAGCCCATGTGGGTGTGTCATCTGACATCTGTCATACCCTGAGTGTGAGTGTCACATCACATGTGTCAAATGCCTTCCAGAGTGTCACATCATATCTGTCGCATCACATGTGAGAGTGTCATATCTCATCAGGTACAACCCACTTGTGTCACCTCACATGGTCACAACCAGCATGTGGTTGTCATCACACACCTGTCACACATTGCTTATGTGTGTCACATCACAACTGTCACAACACTCATGTGATTGTTACCTCAACATGTGTCTTAAGAGGCAAGTGTCACATCATAGCTATCACATCATGCCTGTGGCTCTCATATCATTTCTGTCTCAACACATGTGGCATTGTCCCCTGATACCTGTCACACTCAGAGTGGTATTGTGACCTCAATTTGTCAGAAGACTTCCAGAAGCATTACAGCATACCTGTCACTTCACATGTGCATGTCACATCATGTCCATCACAACCCACATGCATGTCAACTCAGAAGGTCACAATCAGCATACGATTGTCACCACTCATTTGTCCCAAGCCATTTATGATTGTCACATCACAACTGTCACAACGCTTCTGTGGTTGTCATCCCACATGTATCTTAACATGCAAATGCCCCATCATATGTGTCGCATTGCACCTGTGATTGTCATATCACATCTGTCTCAACACGCATGAGAGTGTCTCCTGACATGTGTCACACCCAGAGAGTGAGTGTCACCTCATATAAGTCACATGCCATGCAGGAGTGTCACATCATACCTCTCATATCACACATGTGTGTGTCACATCAGATCAGTTCCAATCAACTTGTGTGTCACCTCACATTGTCACTTGCTTTACAGAGCATCGCATCATACCTGTCGTCACACATGAGAGTCATATCACATCAAGCACAAGCCATTTGTGTGTCACCTCACGTGATCACCACACATGTGTCACACATGCTTATGTGTGTCACATCAAAACTGTTACAAGGCCCATGTGATTGTCACATCACCTGTGTTGTAACACGCAAGTGCCATAACATATCAGTCACATCATGTCTGTTATTGTCACAGCATTTCTGCCTCAACAAATGTGGCAGTGTCATCTGACATCTGTTACACCCATAGTGTGTTACCTCACATTTGGCACATGCTTTACAGAGTGACACATCCTATCTGTCATCACACATGAGAGTGTCATATCACATCAGGCACAGCCCACTTGTGTGTCACCTCACATGGTCACAACTGGCATGTGATTGTCACCGCACATCTGTCACAAGCTGCTTATGACGGTCACATCACAACTGTCACAATGTTCATGTATTTGTCACCTCATGTGTCTTAATGCCCAAGGGTCACATCATACCTGTGTCATTGCACATGTGATTGTCACATCACATGGGTCTCAACACACTTGAGAGTGTCACCTGACTCCTGTGACACACAGAGTGTGATTGTCCCCTCATATTAGTCACATGCCTCCCAGGAGTGTCACATCACACCAGTCACATTGCACATGCGTGTGTCACATCGTAACAGTTCCAAATTCACTTGTGTGTCACCTCACATGGTCACAATTGGCATGTCAATGTCACCACACATCTGTCACAAGACTCATGATTGTCACATCACACCTGTCCCAATGCCTGTGTGATTGTCACCTCATGGGTGTCATAATGTGCAAGTGTCACAACATTTCAGTCCCATTGTGCCTGTTAGGGTCACACTATTTCTGTCTCGACACACATGGCAGTGTTACCTGACATCTGTCTCAACAAGAGTGTGATTAGCACATCACATTTGTCACATGACTTCTGGAGTGTCATGTCATATGTGTCCCATCACATGAGTGTGTCATAGCACATCAGGCACAACCCACTTGTGTGTCACCTCACATGGTCACAACCAGCAAGTGGTTGACACCACACAGCTGTCACACACCACTTATGTGTGTCCCATCCAAACTGTCACCATGCCCATGTGATGGTCACCTCATCTGTGTCATAACAGGCAAGTGTCACATATCTGTCACATCATGCCTGTGGCTGTCACCTATTTGTCTCAACACACATGTCAGTGTCACATGACATCTGTCACACCAAGAGTGTGATTGTCACCTCACATTTGTCATGTGCTTTATGGAGTGCCACATCATATCTGTCATCACACATGACAGTGTCATATCACATCAGGCACAAGCCCCTTGTGTGTCATCTCACATAGTCACAACCAGCATGTGGGTTTTCTCACACACTGCTTATGTGGGTCACATCACTGCTGTCACTGTGCCCTTGTGATTGTCACCTCCTCTGTGTCATCATGCACAACTGTCACATCATATCTGTCACATTGAGCCTGTGACTGTCATGCCATTTCTGTCTCAACACACATGGCAGTGTCACATGACATCTGTCACACCAAGACTGTGATTGTCACCTCACATTTGTCACATGCATTACAGAGTATCACACAGTATATGTCATTACACATGAGAATGTCACATAACTTCAGGCACAACCCAGGTGTGTATCAGCTCACCCTGTCACAATTGGCATGTGATTGTCACCACACATCTGTCACAAGCCTCTTATGATTGTCACATCACACCTGTCATAATGCCTGAGTGATTGTCACCTCATGTGTGTCATAACATGCAATTATCCAAAAATGTCAGTCACATTGTGCCTGTTATTGGTCACACCATTTCTACTTCAACACATGTGGCAGTGTCACCTGACATATGTCACACCTCGAGTGTGATTGTCACCTCACATTTGTCACATGTGTTATGGAGTGTCACATCATATCTGTCACATTACACATGGGAGTGAAATATCACATGAGGCACAACCCACTTGTGTGTCACCTCACATGGTCACAACCCACATGTTATTGTCACCACACATCTGTCACACATGCTTATGTGGGTCATGTCAAATCTGTTACAATGCCCATGTGATTGTCACCTCATCTGTGTTATAATATGCAAGTGTCACATCATATCTCTCATATCATGCCTGTGATCATCACATCATTTCTGTCTCAACACACGTGGCAGTGTCACCTGATATCTGTCACACCCACAGTGTGATTGTCACCTCACACTTGTCACACGTCTTCTGGGAGTGTCACATCATCCCTGTCACATCTGACATGCGCATGTCACATCACATCAGTCAAAACCCATATGTATGTGATCTCAGATGGTCACAATCTGCATATGATTGTCACCACACACTGGTCACAAGCCACTTATGAGTCTCACATCACAACTGTCACAATGCTCAAGTGACTGTCACCTCACATGTGTCTTCACGCACAACTGTCACATCATACCTGTCACATTGCACATGTGATTGTCACATCACATCAGATCCAACCCAGTTGTGTGTCACCTCCCATTGTCACAATTGGCATATGATTGTCACCACACATCTGTCACACATACTTCTGTGTGTTACATCAAAACTGTTATAACACCCATGTGACTGTCACTTCTCCTATGTCAGAATGCACGTGTCACATCATAGCTGTCACATCGTGCCTGTGACTCTCGCATCATTTCTGTCTCAACACATGTGGCAGTGTCACCTGGCATCTGTCACACCCAGAGTGTGTTTGTCACCTCCCATTTGTCAGGTGCCTTACAAAGTGTCATGTTTCCCTGTCACATCACATATGGGACTGTCACGTCACATCCATCACCACCCATTTGTCACCTCATGTGTTCACCACTGGCATATGATTGTCACCACACATCTGTCACAAGCCTCTTATCAGTGTCATATCACAACTGTCACCACACCCATGTGGCCGTTACCTCACATGTGTCATAACATGAAAGCATTATATCGTATCTATCCCATCACACTTATGATTATCACGTCACTTCTGTCTCAGCCCATGTGGGTGTGTCATCTGACATCTGTCATACCCTGAGTGTGAGTGTCACATCACATGTGTCAAATGCCTTCCAGAGTGTCACATCATATCTGTCGCATCACATGTGAGAGTGTCATATCTCATCAGGTACAACCCACTTGTGTCACCTCACATGGTCACAACCAGCATGTGGTTGTCATCACACACCTGTCACACATTGCTTATGTGTGTCACATCACAACTGTCACAACACTCATGTGATTGTTACCTCAACATGTGTCTTAAGAGGCAAGTGTCACATCATAGCTATCACATCATGCCTGTGGCTCTCATATCATTTCTGTCTCAACACATGTGGCATTGTCCCCTGATACCTGTCACACTCAGAGTGGTATTGTGACCTCAATTTGTCAGAAGACTTCCAGAAGCATTACAGCATACCTGTCACTTCACATGTGCATGTCACATCATGTCCATCACAACCCACATGCATGTCAACTCAGAAGGTCACAATCAGCATACGATTGTCACCACTCATTTGTCCCAAGCCATTTATGATTGTCACATCACAACTGTCACAACGCTTCTGTGGTTGTCATCCCACATGTATCTTAACATGCAAATGCCCCATCATATGTGTCGCATTGCACCTGTGATTGTCATATCACATCTGTCTCAACACGCATGAGAGTGTCTCCTGACATGTGTCACACCCAGAGAGTGATTGTCACCTCATATAAGTCACATGCCATGCAGGAGTGTCACATCATACCTCTCATATCACACATGTGTGTGTCACATCAGATCAGTTCCAATCAACTTGTGTGTCACCTCACATTGTCACTTGCTTTACAGAGCATCGCATCATACCTGTCGTCACACATGAGAGTCATATCACATCAAGCACAAGCCATTTGTGTGTCACCTCACGTGATCACCACACATGTGTCACACATGCTTATGTGTGTCACATCAAAACTGTTACAAGGCCCATGTGATTGTCACATCACCTGTGTTGTAACACGCAAGTGCCATAACATATCAGTCACATCATGTCTGTTATTGTCACAGCATTTCTGCCTCAACAAATGTGGCAGTGTCATCTGACATCTGTTACACCCATAGTGTGTTACCTCACATTTGGCACATGCTTTACAGAGTGACACATCCTATCTGTCATCACACATGAGAGTGTCATATCACATCAGGCACAGCCCACTTGTGTGTCACCTCACATGGTCACAACTGGCATGTGATTGTCACCGCACATCTGTCACAAGCTGCTTATGACGGTCACATCACAACTGTCACAATGTTCATGTATTTGTCACCTCATGTGTCTTAATGCCCAAGGGTCACATCATACCTGTGTCATTGCACATGTGATTGTCACATCACATGGGTCTCAACACACTTGAGAGTGTCACCTGACTCCTGTGACACACAGAGTGTGATTGTCACCTCATATTAGTCACATGCCTCCCAGGAGTGTCACATCACACCAGTCACATTGCACATGCGTGTGTCACACCGTAACAGTTCCTAATTCACTTGTGTGTCACCTCACATGGTCACAATTGGCATGTCAATGTCACCACACATCTGTCACAAGACTCATGATTGTCACATCACACCTGTCCCAATGCCTGTGTGATTGTCACCTCATGGGTGTCATAATGTGCAAGTGTCACAACATTTCAGTCCCATTGTGCCTGTTAGGGTCACACTATTTCTGTCTCGACACACATGGCAGTGTTACCTGACATCTGTCTCAACAAGAGTGTGATTAGCACATCACATGTGTCACATGACTTCTGGAGTGTCATGTCATATGTGTCCCATCACATGAGTGTGTCATAGCACATCAGGCACAACCCACTTGTGTGTCACCTCACATGGTCACAACCAGCAAGTGGTTGACACCACACAGCTGTCACACACCACTTATGTGTGTCCCATCCAAACTGTCACCATGCCCATGTGATGGTCACCTCATCTGTGTCATAACAGGCAAGTGTCACATATCTGTCACATCATGCCTGTGGCTGTCACCTATTTGTCTCAACACACATGTCAGTGTCACATGACATCTGTCACACCAAGAGTGTGATTGTCACCTCACATTTGTCATGTGCTTTATGGAGTGCCACATCATATCTGTCATCACACATGACAGTGTCATATCACATCAGGCACAAGCCCCTTGTGTGTCATCTCACATAGTCACAACCAGCATGTGGGTTTTCTCACACACTGCTTATGTGGGTCACATCACTGCTGTCACTGTGCCCTTGTGATTGTCACCTCCTCTGTGTCATCATGCACAACTGTCACATCATATCTGTCACATTGAGCCTGTGACTGTCATGCCATTTCTGTCTCAACACACATGGCAGTGTCACATGACATCTGTCACACCAAGACTGTGATTGTCACCTCACATTTGTCACATGCATTACAGAGTATCACACAGTATATGTCATTACACATGAGAATGTCACATAACTTCAGGCACAACCCAGGTGTGTATCAGCTCACCCTGTCACAATTGGCATGTGATTGTCACCACACATCTGTCACAAGCCTCTTATGATTGCCACATCACACCTGTCATAATGCCTGAGTGATTGTCACCTCATGTGTGTCATAACATGCAATTATCCAAAAATGTCAGTCACATTGTGCCTGTTATTGGTCACACCATTTCTACTTCAACACATGTGGCAGTGTCACCTGACATATGTCACACCTCGAGTGTGATTGTCACCTCACATTTGTCACATGTGTTATGGAGTGTCACATCATATCTGTCACATTACACATGGGAGTGAAATATCACATGAGGCACAACCCACTTGTGTGTCACCTCACATGGTCACAACCCACATGTTATTGTCACCACACATCTGTCACACATGCTTATGTGGGTCACGTCAAATCTGTTACAATGCCCATGTGATTGTCACCTCATCTGTGTTATAATATGCAAGTGTCACATCATATCTCTCATATCATGCCTGTGATCATCACATCATTTCTGTCTCAACACACGTGGCAGTGTCACCTGATATCTGTCACACCCACAGTGTGATTGTCACCTCACACTTGTCACACGTCTTCTGGGAGTGTCACATCATCCCTGTCACATCTGACATGTGCATGTCACATCACATCAGTCAAAACCCATATGTATGTGATCTCAGATGGTCACAATCTGCATATGATTGTCACCACACACTGGTCACAAGCCACTTATGAGTCTCACATCACAACTGTCACAATGCTCAAGTGACTGTCACCTCACATGTGTCTTCACGCACAACTGTCACATCATACCTGTCACATTGCACATGTGATTGTCACATCACATCAGATCCAACCCAGTTGTGTGTCACCTCCCATTGTCACAATTGGCATATGATTGTCACCACACATCTGTCACACATACTTCTGTGTGTTACATCAAAACTGTTATAACACCCATGTGACTGTCACTTCTCCTATGTCAGAATGCACGTGTCACATCATAGCTGTCACATCGTGCCTGTGACTCTCGCATCATTTCTGTCTCAACACATGTGGCAGTGTCACCTGGCATCTGTCACACCCAGAGTGTGTTTGTCACCTCCCATTTGTCAGGTGCCTTACAAAGTGTCATGTTTCCCTGTCACATCACATATGGGACTGTCACGTCACATCCATCACCACCCATTTGTCACCTCATGTGTTCACCACTGGCATATGATTGTCACCACACATCTGTCACAAGCCTCTTATCAGTGTCATATCACAACTGTCACCACACCCATGTGGCCGTTACCTCACATGTGTCATAACATGAAAGCATTATATCGTATCTATCCCATCACACTTATGATTATCACGTCACTTCTGTCTCAGCCCATGTGGGTGTGTCATCTGACATCTGTCATACCCTGAGTGTGAGTGTCACATCACATGTGTCAAATGCCTTCCAGAGTGTCACATCATATCTGTCGCATCACATGTGAGAGTGTCATATCTCATCAGGTACAACCCACTTGTGTCACCTCACATGGTCACAACCAGCATGTGGTTGTCATCACACACCTGTCACACATTGCTTATGTGTGTCACATCACAACTGTCACAACACTCATGTGATTGTTACCTCAACATGTGTCTTAAGAGGCAAGTGTCACATCATAGCTATCACATCATGCCTGTGGCTCTCATATCATTTCTGTCTCAACACATGTGGCATTGTCCCCTGATACCTGTCACACTCAGAGTGGTATTGTGACCTCAATTTGTCAGAAGACTTCCAGAAGCATTACAGCATACCTGTCACTTCACATGTGCATGTCACATCATGTCCATCACAACCCACATGCATGTCAACTCAGAAGGTCACAATCAGCATACGATTGTCACCACTCATTTGTCCCAAGCCATTTATGATTGTCACATCACAACTGTCACAACGCTTCTGTGGTTGTCATCCCACATGTATCTTAACATGCAAATGCCCCATCATATGTGTCGCATTGCACCTGTGATTGTCATATCACATCTGTCTCAACACGCATGAGAGTGTCTCCTGACATGTGTCACACCCAGAGAGTGATTGTCACCTCATATAAGTCACATGCCATGCAGGAGTGTCACATCATACCTCTCATATCACACATGTGTGTGTCACATCAGATCAGTTCCAATCAACTTGTGTGTCACCTCACATTGTCACTTGCTTTACAGAGCATCGCATCATACCTGTCATCACACATGAGAGTCATATCACATCAAGCACAAGCCATTTGTGTGTCACCTCACGTGATCACCACACATGTGTCACACATGCTTATGTGTGTCACATCAAAACTGTTACAAGGCCCATGTGATTGTCACATCACCTGTGTTGTAACACGCAAGTGCCATAACATATCAGTCACATCATGTCTGTTATTGTCACAGCATTTCTGCCTCAACAAATGTGGCAGTGTCATCTGACATCTGTTACACCCATAGTGTGTTACCTCACATTTGGCACATGCTTTACAGAGTGACACATCCTATCTGTCATCACACATGAGAGTGTCATATCACATCAGGCACAGCCCACTTGTGTGTCACCTCACATGGTCACAACTGGCATGTGATTGTCACCGCACATCTGTCACAAGCTGCTTATGACGGTCACATCACAACTGTCACAATGTTCATGTATTTGTCACCTCATGTGTCTTAATGCCCAAGGGTCACATCATACCTGTGTCATTGCACATGTGATTGTCACATCACATGGGTCTCAACACACTTGAGAGTGTCACCTGACTCCTGTGACACACAGAGTGTGATTGTCCCCTCATATTAGTCACATGCCTCCCAGGAGTGTCACATCACACCAGTCACATTGCACATGCGTGTGTCACATCATAACAGTTCCAAATTCACTTGTGTGTCACCTCACATGGTCACAATTGGCATGTCAATGTCACCACACATCTGTCACAAGACTCATGATTGTCACATCACACCTGTCCCAATGCCTGTGTGATTGTCACCTCATGGGTGTCATAATGTGCAAGTGTCACAACATTTCAGTCCCATTGTGCCTGTTAGGGTCACACTATTTCTGTCTCGACACACATGGCAGTGTTACCTGACATCTGTCTCAACAAGAGTGTGATTAGCACATCACATGTGTCACATGACTTCTGGAGTGTCATGTCATATGTGTCCCATCACATGAGTGTGTCATAGCACATCAGGCACAACCCACTTGTGTGTCACCTCACATGGTCACAACCAGCAAGTGGTTGACACCACACAGCTGTCACACACCACTTATGTGTGTCCCATCCAAACTGTCACCATGCCCATGTGATGGTCACCTCATCTGTGTCATAACAGGCAAGTGTCACATATCTGTCACATCATGCCTGTGGCTGTCACCTATTTGTCTCAACACACATGTCAGTGTCACATGACATCTGTCACACCAAGAGTGTGATTGTCACCTCACATTTGTCATGTGCTTTATGGAGTGCCACATCATATCTGTCATCACACATGACAGTGTCATATCACATCAGGCACAAGCCCCTTGTGTGTCATCTCACATAGTCACAACCAGCATGTGGGTTTTCTCACACACTGCTTATGTGGGTCACATCACTGCTGTCACTGTGCCCTTGTGATTGTCACCTCCTCTGTGTCATCATGCACAACTGTCACATCATATCTGTCACATTGAGCCTGTGACTGTCATGCCATTTCTGTCTCAACACACATGGCAGTGTCACATGACATCTGTCACACCAAGACTGTGATTGTCACCTCACATTTGTCACATGCATTACAGAGTATCACACAGTATATGTCATTACACATGAGAATGTCACATAACTTCAGGCACAACCCAGGTGTGTATCAGCTCACCCTGTCACAATTGGCATGTGATTGTCACCACACATCTGTCACAAGCCTCTTATGATTGTCACATCACACCTGTCATAATGCCTGAGTGATTGTCACCTCATGTGTGTCATAACATGCAATTATCCAAAAATGTCAGTCACATTGTGCCTGTTATTGGTCACACCATTTCTACTTCAACACATGTGGCAGTGTCACCTGACATATGTCACACCTCGAGTGTGATTGTCACCTCACATTTGTCACATGTGTTATGGAGTGTCACATCATATCTGTCACATTACACATGGGAGTGAAATATCACATGAGGCACAACCCACTTGTGTGTCACCTCACATGGTCACAACCCACATGTTATTGTCACCACACATCTGTCACACATGCTTATGTGGGTCACGTCAAATCTGTTACAATGCCCATGTGATTGTCACCTCATCTGTGTTATAATATGCAAGTGTCACATCATATCTCTCATATCATGCCTGTGATCATCACATCATTTCTGTCTCAACACACGTGGCAGTGTCACCTGATATCTGTCACACCCACAGTGTGATTGTCACCTCACACTTGTCACACGTCTTCTGGGAGTGTCACATCATCCCTGTCACATCTGACATGTGCATGTCACATCACATCAGTCAAAACCCATATGTATGTGATCTCAGATGGTCACAATCTGCATATGATTGTCACCACACACTGGTCACAAGCCACTTATGAGTCTCACATCACAACTGTCACAATGCTCAAGTGACTGTCACCTCACATGTGTCTTCACGCACAACTGTCACATCATACCTGTCACATTGCACATGTGATTGTCACATCACATCAGATCCAACCCAGTTGTGTGTCACCTCCCATTGTCACAATTGGCATATGATTGTCACCACACATCTGTCACACATACTTCTGTGTGTTACATCAAAACTGTTATAACACCCATGTGACTGTCACTTCTCCTATGTCAGAATGCACGTGTCACATCATAGCTGTCACATCGTGCCTGTGACTCTCGCATCATTTCTGTCTCAACACATGTGGCAGTGTCACCTGGCATCTGTCACACCCAGAGTGTGTTTGTCACCTCCCATTTGTCAGGTGCCTTACAAAGTGTCATGTTTCCCTGTCACATCACATATGGGACTGTCACGTCACATCCATCACCACCCATTTGTCACCTCATGTGTTCACCACTGGCATATGATTGTCACCACACATCTGTCACAAGCCTCTTATCAGTGTCATATCACAACTGTCACCACACCCATGTGGCCGTTACCTCACATGTGTCATAACATGAAAGCATTATATCGTATCTATCCCATCACACTTATGATTATCACGTCACTTCTGTCTCAGCCCATGTGGGTGTGTCATCTGACATCTGTCATACCCTGAGTGTGAGTGTCACATCACATGTGTCAAATGCCTTCCAGAGTGTCACATCATATCTGTCGCATCACATGTGAGAGTGTCATATCTCATCAGGTACAACCCACTTGTGTCACCTCACATGGTCACAACCAGCATGTGGTTGTCATCACACACCTGTCACACATTGCTTATGTGTGTCACATCACAACTGTCACAACACTCATGTGATTGTTACCTCAACATGTGTCTTAAGAGGCAAGTGTCACATCATAGCTATCACATCATGCCTGTGGCTCTCATATCATTTCTGTCTCAACACATGTGGCATTGTCCCCTGATACCTGTCACACTCAGAGTGGTATTGTGACCTCAATTTGTCAGAAGACTTCCAGAAGCATTACAGCATACCTGTCACTTCACATGTGCATGTCACATCATGTCCATCACAACCCACATGCATGTCAACTCAGAAGGTCACAATCAGCATACGATTGTCACCACTCATTTGTCCCAAGCCATTTATGATTGTCACATCACAACTGTCACAACGCTTCTGTGGTTGTCATCCCACATGTATCTTAACATGCAAATGCCCCATCATATGTGTCGCATTGCACCTGTGATTGTCATATCACATCTGTCTCAACACGCATGAGAGTGTCTCCTGACATGTGTCACACCCAGAGAGTGATTGTCACCTCATATAAGTCACATGCCATGCAGGAGTGTCACATCATACCTCTCATATCACACATGTGTGTGTCACATCAGATCAGTTCCAATCAACTTGTGTGTCACCTCACATTGTCACTTGCTTTACAGAGCATCGCATCATACCTGTCGTCACACATGAGAGTCATATCACATCAAGCACAAGCCATTTGTGTGTCACCTCACGTGATCACCACACATGTGTCACACATGCTTATGTGTGTCACATCAAAACTGTTACAAGGCCCATGTGATTGTCACATCACCTGTGTTGTAACACGCAAGTGCCATAACATATCAGTCACATCATGTCTGTTATTGTCACAGCATTTCTGCCTCAACAAATGTGGCAGTGTCATCTGACATCTGTTACACCCATAGTGTGTTACCTCACATTTGGCACATGCTTTACAGAGTGACACATCCTATCTGTCATCACACATGAGAGTGTCATATCACATCAGGCACAGCCCACTTGTGTGTCACCTCACATGGTCACAACTGGCATGTGATTGTCACCGCACATCTGTCACAAGCTGCTTATGACGGTCACATCACAACTGTCACAATGTTCATGTATTTGTCACCTCATGTGTCTTAATGCCCAAGGGTCACATCATACCTGTGTCATTGCACATGTGATTGTCACATCACATGGGTCTCAACACACTTGAGAGTGTCACCTGACTCCTGTGACACACAGAGTGTGATTGTCCCCTCATATTAGTCACATGCCTCCCAGGAGTGTCACATCACACCAGTCACATTGCACATGCGTGTGTCACATCGTAACAGTTCCAAATTCACTTGTGTGTCACCTCACATGGTCACAATTGGCATGTCAATGTCACCACACATCTGTCACAAGACTCATGATTGTCACATCACACCTGTCCCAATGCCTGTGTGATTGTCACCTCATGGGTGTCATAATGTGCAAGTGTCACAACATTTCAGTCCCATTGTGCCTGTTAGGGTCACACTATTTCTGTCTCGACACACATGGCAGTGTTACCTGACATCTGTCTCAACAAGAGTGTGATTAGCACATCACATTTGTCACATGACTTCTGGAGTGTCATGTCATATGTGTCCCATCACATGAGTGTGTCATAGCACATCAGGCACAACCCACTTGTGTGTCACCTCACATGGTCACAACCAGCAAGTGGTTGACACCACACAGCTGTCACACACCACTTATGTGTGTCCCATCCAAACTGTCACCATGCCCATGTGATGGTCACCTCATCTGTGTCATAACAGGCAAGTGTCACATATCTGTCACATCATGCCTGTGGCTGTCACCTATTTGTCTCAACACACATGTCAGTGTCACATGACATCTGTCACACCAAGAGTGTGATTGTCACCTCACATTTGTCATGTGCTTTATGGAGTGCCACATCATATCTGTCATCACACATGACAGTGTCATATCACATCAGGCACAAGCCCCTTGTGTGTCATCTCACATAGTCACAACCAGCATGTGGGTTTTCTCACACACTGCTTATGTGGGTCACATCACTGCTGTCACTGTGCCCTTGTGATTGTCACCTCCTCTGTGTCATCATGCACAACTGTCACATCATATCTGTCACATTGAGCCTGTGACTGTCATGCCATTTCTGTCTCAACACACATGGCAGTGTCACATGACATCTGTCACACCAAGACTGTGATTGTCACCTCACATTTGTCACATGCATTACAGAGTATCACACAGTATATGTCATTACACATGAGAATGTCACATAACTTCAGGCACAACCCAGGTGTGTATCAGCTCACCCTGTCACAATTGGCATGTGATTGTCACCACACATCTGTCACAAGCCTCTTATGATTGTCACATCACACCTGTCATAATGCCTGAGTGATTGTCACCTCATGTGTGTCATAACATGCAATTATCCAAAAATGTCAGTCACATTGTGCCTGTTATTGGTCACACCATTTCTACTTCAACACATGTGGCAGTGTCACCTGACATATGTCACACCTCGAGTGTGATTGTCACCTCACATTTGTCACATGTGTTATGGAGTGTCACATCATATCTGTCACATTACACATGGGAGTGAAATATCACATGAGGCACAACCCACTTGTGTGTCACCTCACATGGTCACAGCCCACATGTTATTGTCACCACACATCTGTCACACATGCTTATGTGGGTCACGTCAAATCTGTTACAATGCCCATGTGATTGTCACCTCATCTGTGTTATAATATGCAAGTGTCACATCATATCTCTCATATCATGCCTGTGATCATCACATCATTTCTGTCTCAACACACGTGGCAGTGTCACCTGATATCTGTCACACCCACAGTGTGATTGTCACCTCACACTTGTCACACGTCTTCTGGGAGTGTCACATCATCCCTGTCACATCTGACATGCGCATGTCACATCACATCAGTCAAAACCCATATGTATGTGATCTCAGATGGTCACAATCTGCATATGATTGTCACCACACACTGGTCACAAGCCACTTATGAGTCTCACATCACAACTGTCACAATGCTCAAGTGACTGTCACCTCACATGTGTCTTCACGCACAACTGTCACATCATACCTGTCACATTGCACATGTGATTGTCACATCACATCAGATCCAACCCAGTTGTGTGTCACCTCCCATTGTCACAATTGGCATATGATTGTCACCACACATCTGTCACACATACTTCTGTGTGTTACATCAAAACTGTTATAACACCCATGTGACTGTCACTTCTCCTATGTCAGAATGCACGTGTCACATCATAGCTGTCACATCGTGCCTGTGACTCTCGCATCATTTCTGTCTCAACACATGTGGCAGTGTCACCTGGCATCTGTCACACCCAGAGTGTGTTTGTCACCTCCCATTTGTCAGGTGCCTTACAAAGTGTCATGTTTCCCTGTCACATCACATATGGGACTGTCACGTCACATCCATCACCACCCATTTGTCACCTCATGTGTTCACCACTGGCATATGATTGTCACCACACATCTGTCACAAGCCTCTTATCAGTGTCATATCACAACTGTCACCACACCCATGTGGCCGTTACCTCACATGTGTCATAACATGAAAGCATTATATCGTATCTATCCCATCACACTTATGATTATCACGTCACTTCTGTCTCAGCCCATGTGGGTGTGTCATCTGACATCTGTCATACCCTGAGTGTGAGTGTCACATCACATGTGTCAAATGCCTTCCAGAGTGTCACATCATATCTGTCGCATCACATGTGAGAGTGTCATATCTCATCAGGTACAACCCACTTGTGTCACCTCACATGGTCACAACCAGCATGTGGTTGTCATCACACACCTGTCACACATTGCTTATGTGTGTCACATCACAACTGTCACAACACTCATGTGATTGTTACCTCAACATGTGTCTTAAGAGGCAAGTGTCACATCATAGCTATCACATCATGCCTGTGGCTCTCATATCATTTCTGTCTCAACACATGTGGCATTGTCACCTGATACCTGTCACACTCAGAGTGGTATTGTGACCTCAATTTGTCAGAAGACTTCCAGAAGCATTACAGCATACCTGTCACTTCACATGTGCATGTCACATCATGTCCATCACAACCCACATGCATGTCAACTCAGAAGGTCACAATCAGCATACGATTGTCACCACTCATTTGTCCCAAGCCATTTATGATTGTCACATCACAACTGTCACAACGCTTCTGTGGTTGTCATCCCACATGTATCTTAACATGCAAATGCCCCATCATATGTGTCGCATTGCACCTGTGATTGTCATATCACATCTGTCTCAACACGCATGAGAGTGTCTCCTGACATGTGTCACACCCAGAGAGTGATTGTCACCTCATATAAGTCACATGCCATGCAGGAGTGTCACATCATACCTCTCATATCACACATGTGTGTGTCACATCAGATCAGTTCCAATCAACTTGTGTGTCACCTCACATTGTCACTTGCTTTACAGAGCATCGCATCATACCTGTCGTCACACATGAGAGTCATATCACATCAAGCACAAGCCATTTGTGTGTCACCTCACGTGATCACCACACATGTGTCACACATGCTTATGTGTGTCACATCAAAACTGTTACAAGGCCCATGTGATTGTCACATCACCTGTGTTGTAACACGCAAGTGCCATAACATATCAGTCACATCATGTCTGTTATTGTCACAGCATTTCTGCCTCAACAAATGTGGCAGTGTCATCTGACATCTGTTACACCCATAGTGTGTTACCTCACATTTGGCACATGCTTTACAGAGTGACACATCCTATCTGTCATCACACATGAGAGTGTCATATCACATCAGGCACAGCCCACTTGTGTGTCACCTCACATGGTCACAACTGGCATGTGATTGTCACCGCACATCTGTCACAAGCTGCTTATGACGGTCACATCACAACTGTCACAATGTTCATGTATTTGTCACCTCATGTGTCTTAATGCCCAAGGGTCACATCATACCTGTGTCATTGCACATGTGATTGTCACATCACATGGGTCTCAACACACTTGAGAGTGTCACCTGACTCCTGTGACACACAGAGTGTGATTGTCCCCTCATATTAGTCACATGCCTCCCAGGAGTGTCACATCACACCAGTCACATTGCACATGCGTGTGTCACACCGTAACAGTTCCTAATTCACTTGTGTGTCACCTCACATGGTCACAATTGGCATGTCAATGTCACCACACATCTGTCACAAGACTCATGATTGTCACATCACACCTGTCCCAATGCCTGTGTGATTGTCACCTCATGGGTGTCATAATGTGCAAGTGTCACAACATTTCAGTCCCATTGTGCCTGTTAGGGTCACACTATTTCTGTCTCGACACACATGGCAGTGTTACCTGACATCTGTCTCAACAAGAGTGTGATTAGCACATCACATTTGTCACATGACTTCTGGAGTGTCATGTCATATGTGTCCCATCACATGAGTGTGTCATAGCACATCAGGCACAACCCACTTGTGTGTCACCTCACATGGTCACAACCAGCAAGTGGTTGACACCACACAGCTGTCACACACCACTTATGTGTGTCCCATCCAAACTGTCACCATGCCCATGTGATGGTCACCTCATCTGTGTCATAACAGGCAAGTGTCACATATCTGTCACATCATGCCTGTGGCTGTCACCTATTTGTCTCAACACACATGTCAGTGTCACATGACATCTGTCACACCAAGAGTGTGATTGTCACCTCACATTTGTCATGTGCTTTATGGAGTGCCACATCATATCTGTCATCACACATGACAGTGTCATATCACATCAGGCACAAGCCCCTTGTGTGTCATCTCACATAGTCACAACCAGCATGTGGGTTTTCTCACACACTGCTTATGTGGGTCACATCACTGCTGTCACTGTGCCCTTGTGATTGTCACCTCCTCTGTGTCATCATGCACAACTGTCACATCATATCTGTCACATTGAGCCTGTGACTGTCATGCCATTTCTGTCTCAACACACATGGCAGTGTCACATGACATCTGTCACACCAAGACTGTGATTGTCACCTCACATTTGTCACATGCATTACAGAGTATCACACAGTATATGTCATTACACATGAGAATGTCACATAACTTCAGGCACAACCCAGGTGTGTATCAGCTCACCCTGTCACAATTGGCATGTGATTGTCACCACACATCTGTCACAAGCCTCTTATGATTGTCACATCACACCTGTCATAATGCCTGAGTGATTGTCACCTCATGTGTGTCATAACATGCAATTATCCAAAAATGTCAGTCACATTGTGCCTGTTATTGGTCACACCATTTCTACTTCAACACATGTGGCAGTGTCACCTGACATATGTCACACCTCGAGTGTGATTGTCACCTCACATTTGTCACATGTGTTATGGAGTGTCACATCATATCTGTCACATTACACATGGGAGTGAAATATCACATGAGGCACAACCCACTTGTGTGTCACCTCACATGGTCACAACCCACATGTTATTGTCACCACACATCTGTCACACATGCTTATGTGGGTCATGTCAAATCTGTTACAATGCCCATGTGATTGTCACCTCATCTGTGTTATAATATGCAAGTGTCACATCATATCTCTCATATCATGCCTGTGATCATCACATCATTTCTGTCTCAACACACGTGGCAGTGTCACCTGATATCTGTCACACCCACAGTGTGATTGTCACCTCACACTTGTCACACGTCTTCTGGGAGTGTCACATCATCCCTGTCACATCTGACATGCGCATGTCACATCACATCAGTCAAAACCCATATGTATGTGATCTCAGATGGTCACAATCTGCATATGATTGTCACCACACACTGGTCACAAGCCACTTATGAGTCTCACATCACAACTGTCACAATGCTCAAGTGACTGTCACCTCACATGTGTCTTCACGCACAACTGTCACATCATACCTGTCACATTGCACATGTGATTGTCACATCACATCAGATCCAACCCAGTTGTGTGTCACCTCCCATTGTCACAATTGGCATATGATTGTCACCACACATCTGTCACACATACTTCTGTGTGTTACATCAAAACTGTTATAACACCCATGTGACTGTCACTTCTCCTATGTCAGAATGCACGTGTCACATCATAGCTGTCACATCGTGCCTGTGACTCTCGCATCATTTCTGTCTCAACACATGTGGCAGTGTCACCTGGCATCTGTCACACCCAGAGTGTGTTTGTCACCTCCCATTTGTCAGGTGCCTTACAAAGTGTCATGTTTCCCTGTCACATCACATATGGGACTGTCACGTCACATCCATCACCACCCATTTGTCACCTCATGTGTTCACCACTGGCATATGATTGTCACCACACATCTGTCACAAGCCTCTTATCAGTGTCATATCACAACTGTCACCACACCCATGTGGCCGTTACCTCACATGTGTCATAACATGAAAGCATTATATCGTATCTATCCCATCACACTTATGATTATCACGTCACTTCTGTCTCAGCCCATGTGGGTGTGTCATCTGACATCTGTCATACCCTGAGTGTGAGTGTCACATCACATGTGTCAAATGCCTTCCAGAGTGTCACATCATATCTGTCGCATCACATGTGAGAGTGTCATATCTCATCAGGTACAACCCACTTGTGTCACCTCACATGGTCACAACCAGCATGTGGTTGTCATCACACACCTGTCACACATTGCTTATGTGTGTCACATCACAACTGTCACAACACTCATGTGATTGTTACCTCAACATGTGTCTTAAGAGGCAAGTGTCACATCATAGCTATCACATCATGCCTGTGGCTCTCATATCATTTCTGTCTCAACACATGTGGCATTGTCACCTGATACCTGTCACACTCAGAGTGGTATTGTGACCTCAATTTGTCAGAAGACTTCCAGAAGCATTACAGCATACCTGTCACTTCACATGTGCATGTCACATCATGTCCATCACAACCCACATGCATGTCAACTCAGAAGGTCACAATCAGCATACGATTGTCACCACTCATTTGTCCCAAGCCATTTATGATTGTCACATCACAACTGTCACAACGCTTCTGTGGTTGTCATCCCACATGTATCTTAACATGCAAATGCCCCATCATATGTGTCACATTGCACCTGTGATTGTCATATCACATCTGTCTCAACACGCATGAGAGTGTCTCCTGACATGTGTCACACCCAGAGAGTGATTGTCACCTCATATAAGTCACATGCCATGCAGGAGTGTCACATCATACCTCTCATATCACACATGTGTGTGTCACATCAGATCAGTTCCAATCAACTTGTGTGTCACCTCACATTGTCACTTGCTTTACAGAGCATCGCATCATACCTGTCGTCACACATGAGAGTCATATCACATCAAGCACAAGCCATTTGTGTGTCACCTCACGTGATCACCACACATGTGTCACACATGCTTATGTGTGTCACATCAAAACTGTTACAAGGCCCATGTGATTGTCACATCACCTGTGTTGTAACACGCAAGTGCCATAACATATCAGTCACATCATGTCTGTTATTGTCACAGCATTTCTGCCTCAACAAATGTGGCAGTGTCATCTGACATCTGTTACACCCATAGTGTGTTACCTCACATTTGGCACATGCTTTACAGAGTGACACATCCTATCTGTCATCACACATGAGAGTGTCATATCACATCAGGCACAGCCCACTTGTGTGTCACCTCACATGGTCACAACTGGCATGTGATTGTCACCGCACATCTGTCACAAGCTGCTTATGACGGTCACATCACAACTGTCACAATGTTCATGTATTTGTCACCTCATGTGTCTTAATGCCCAAGGGTCACATCATACCTGTGTCATTGCACATGTGATTGTCACATCACATGGGTCTCAACACACTTGAGAGTGTCACCTGACTCCTGTGACACACAGAGTGTGATTGTCACCTCATATTAGTCACATGCCTCCCAGGAGTGTCACATCACACCAGTCACATTGCACATGCGTGTGTCACACCGTAACAGTTCCTAATTCACTTGTGTGTCACCTCACATGGTCACAATTGGCATGTCAATGTCACCACACATCTGTCACAAGACTCATGATTGTCACATCACACCTGTCCCAATGCCTGTGTGATTGTCACCTCATGGGTGTCATAATGTGCAAGTGTCACAACATTTCAGTCCCATTGTGCCTGTTAGGGTCACACTATTTCTGTCTCGACACACATGGCAGTGTTACCTGACATCTGTCTCAACAAGAGTGTGATTAGCACATCACATTTGTCACATGACTTCTGGAGTGTCATGTCATATGTGTCCCATCACATGAGTGTGTCATAGCACATCAGGCACAACCCACTTGTGTGTCACCTCACATGGTCACAACCAGCAAGTGGTTGACACCACACAGCTGTCACACACCACTTATGTGTGTCCCATCCAAACTGTCACCATGCCCATGTGATGGTCACCTCATCTGTGTCATAACAGGCAAGTGTCACATATCTGTCACATCATGCCTGTGGCTGTCACCTATTTGTCTCAACACACATGTCAGTGTCACATGACATCTGTCACACCAAGAGTGTGATTGTCACCTCACATTTGTCATGTGCTTTATGGAGTGCCACATCATATCTGTCATCACACATGACAGTGTCATATCACATCAGGCACAAGCCCCTTGTGTGTCATCTCACATAGTCACAACCAGCATGTGGGTTTTCTCACACACTGCTTATGTGGGTCACATCACTGCTGTCACTGTGCCCTTGTGATTGTCACCTCCTCTGTGTCATCATGCACAACTGTCACATCATATCTGTCACATTGAGCCTGTGACTGTCATGCCATTTCTGTCTCAACACACATGGCAGTGTCACATGACATCTGTCACACCAAGACTGTGATTGTCACCTCACATTTGTCACATGCATTACAGAGTATCACACAGTATATGTCATTACACATGAGAATGTCACATAACTTCAGGCACAACCCAGGTGTGTATCAGCTCACCCTGTCACAATTGGCATGTGATTGTCACCACACATCTGTCACAAGCCTCTTATGATTGTCACATCACACCTGTCATAATGCCTGAGTGATTGTCACCTCATGTGTGTCATAACATGCAATTATCCAAAAATGTCAGTCACATTGTGCCTGTTATTGGTCACACCATTTCTACTTCAACACATGTGGCAGTGTCACCTGACATATGTCACACCTCGAGTGTGATTGTCACCTCACATTTGTCACATGTGTTATGGAGTGTCACATCATATCTGTCACATTACACATGGGAGTGAAATATCACATGAGGCACAACCCACTTGTGTGTCACCTCACATGGTCACAACCCACATGTTATTGTCACCACACATCTGTCACACATGCTTATGTGGGTCACGTCAAATCTGTTACAATGCCCATGTGATTGTCACCTCATCTGTGTTATAATATGCAAGTGTCACATCATATCTCTCATATCATGCCTGTGATCATCACATCATTTCTGTCTCAACACACGTGGCAGTGTCACCTGATATCTGTCACACCCACAGTGTGATTGTCACCTCACACTTGTCACACGTCTTCTGGGAGTGTCACATCATCCCTGTCACATCTGACATGTGCATGTCACATCACATCAGTCAAAACCCATATGTATGTGATCTCAGATGGTCACAATCTGCATATGATTGTCACCACACACTGGTCACAAGCCACTTATGAGTCTCACATCACAACTGTCACAATGCTCAAGTGACTGTCACCTCACATGTGTCTTCACGCACAACTGTCACATCATACCTGTCACATTGCACATGTGATTGTCACATCACATCAGATCCAACCCAGTTGTGTGTCACCTCCCATTGTCACAATTGGCATATGATTGTCACCACACATCTGTCACACATACTTCTGTGTGTTACATCAAAACTGTTATAACACCCATGTGACTGTCACTTCTCCTATGTCAGAATGCACGTGTCACATCATAGCTGTCACATCGTGCCTGTGACTCTCGCATCATTTCTGTCTCAACACATGTGGCAGTGTCACCTGGCATCTGTCACACCCAGAGTGTGTTTGTCACCTCCCATTTGTCAGGTGCCTTACAAAGTGTCATGTTTCCCTGTCACATCACATATGGGACTGTCACGTCACATCCATCACCACCCATTTGTCACCTCATGTGTTCACCACTGGCATATGATTGTCACCACACATCTGTCACAAGCCTCTTATCAGTGTCATATCACAACTGTCACCACACCCATGTGGCCGTTACCTCACATGTGTCATAACATGAAAGCATTATATCGTATCTATCCCATCACACTTATGATTATCACGTCACTTCTGTCTCAGCCCATGTGGGTGTGTCATCTGACATCTGTCATACCCTGAGTGTGAGTGTCACATCACATGTGTCAAATGCCTTCCAGAGTGTCACATCATATCTGTCGCATCACATGTGAGAGTGTCATATCTCATCAGGTACAACCCACTTGTGTCACCTCACATGGTCACAACCAGCATGTGGTTGTCATCACACACCTGTCACACATTGCTTATGTGTGTCACATCACAACTGTCACAACACTCATGTGATTGTTACCTCAACATGTGTCTTAAGAGGCAAGTGTCACATCATAGCTATCACATCATGCCTGTGGCTCTCATATCATTTCTGTCTCAACACATGTGGCATTGTCCCCTGATACCTGTCACACTCAGAGTGGTATTGTGACCTCAATTTGTCAGAAGACTTCCAGAAGCATTACAGCATACCTGTCACTTCACATGTGCATGTCACATCATGTCCATCACAACCCACATGCATGTCAACTCAGAAGGTCACAATCAGCATACGATTGTCACCACTCATTTGTCCCAAGCCATTTATGATTGTCACATCACAACTGTCACAACGCTTCTGTGGTTGTCATCCCACATGTATCTTAACATGCAAATGCCCCATCATATGTGTCGCATTGCACCTGTGATTGTCATATCACATCTGTCTCAACACGCATGAGAGTGTCTCCTGACATGTGTCACACCCAGAGAGTGAGTGTCACCTCATATAAGTCACATGCCATGCAGGAGTGTCACATCATACCTCTCATATCACACATGTGTGTGTCACATCAGATCAGTTCCAATCAACTTGTGTGTCACCTCACATTGTCACTTGCTTTACAGAGCATCGCATCATACCTGTCGTCACACATGAGAGTCATATCACATCAAGCACAAGCCATTTGTGTGTCACCTCACGTGATCACCACACATGTGTCACACATGCTTATGTGTGTCACATCAAAACTGTTACAAGGCCCATGTGATTGTCACATCACCTGTGTTGTAACACGCAAGTGCCATAACATATCAGTCACATCATGTCTGTTATTGTCACAGCATTTCTGCCTCAACAAATGTGGCAGTGTCATCTGACATCTGTTACACCCATAGTGTGTTACCTCACATTTGGCACATGCTTTACAGAGTGACACATCCTATCTGTCATCACACATGAGAGTGTCATATCACATCAGGCACAGCCCACTTGTGTGTCACCTCACATGGTCACAACTGGCATGTGATTGTCACCGCACATCTGTCACAAGCTGCTTATGACGGTCACATCACAACTGTCACAATGTTCATGTATTTGTCACCTCATGTGTCTTAATGCCCAAGGGTCACATCATACCTGTGTCATTGCACATGTGATTGTCACATCACATGGGTCTCAACACACTTGAGAGTGTCACCTGACTCCTGTGACACACAGAGTGTGATTGTCCCCTCATATTAGTCACATGCCTCCCAGGAGTGTCACATCACACCAGTCACATTGCACATGCGTGTGTCACATCGTAACAGTTCCAAATTCACTTGTGTGTCACCTCACATGGTCACAATTGGCATGTCAATGTCACCACACATCTGTCACAAGACTCATGATTGTCACATCACACCTGTCCCAATGCCTGTGTGATTGTCACCTCATGGGTGTCATAATGTGCAAGTGTCACAACATTTCAGTCCCATTGTGCCTGTTAGGGTCACACTATTTCTGTCTCGACACACATGGCAGTGTTACCTGACATCTGTCTCAACAAGAGTGTGATTAGCACATCACATTTGTCACATGACTTCTGGAGTGTCATGTCATATGTGTCCCATCACATGAGTGTGTCATAGCACATCAGGCACAACCCACTTGTGTGTCACCTCACATGGTCACAACCAGCAAGTGGTTGACACCACACAGCTGTCACACACCACTTATGTGTGTCCCATCCAAACTGTCACCATGCCCATGTGATGGTCACCTCATCTGTGTCATAACAGGCAAGTGTCACATATCTGTCACATCATGCCTGTGGCTGTCACCTATTTGTCTCAACACACATGTCAGTGTCACATGACATCTGTCACACCAAGAGTGTGATTGTCACCTCACATTTGTCATGTGCTTTATGGAGTGCCACATCATATCTGTCATCACACATGACAGTGTCATATCACATCAGGCACAAGCCCCTTGTGTGTCATCTCACATAGTCACAACCAGCATGTGGGTTTTCTCACACACTGCTTATGTGGGTCACATCACTGCTGTCACTGTGCCCTTGTGATTGTCACCTCCTCTGTGTCATCATGCACAACTGTCACATCATATCTGTCACATTGAGCCTGTGACTGTCATGCCATTTCTGTCTCAACACACATGGCAGTGTCACATGACATCTGTCACACCAAGACTGTGATTGTCACCTCACATTTGTCACATGCATTACAGAGTATCACACAGTATATGTCATTACACATGAGAATGTCACATAACTTCAGGCACAACCCAGGTGTGTATCAGCTCACCCTGTCACAATTGGCATGTGATTGTCACCACACATCTGTCACAAGCCTCTTATGATTGTCACATCACACCTGTCATAATGCCTGAGTGATTGTCACCTCATGTGTGTCATAACATGCAATTATCCAAAAATGTCAGTCACATTGTGCCTGTTATTGGTCACACCATTTCTACTTCAACACATGTGGCAGTGTCACCTGACATATGTCACACCTCGAGTGTGATTGTCACCTCACATTTGTCACATGTGTTATGGAGTGTCACATCATATCTGTCACATTACACATGGGAGTGAAATATCACATGAGGCACAACCCACTTGTGTGTCACCTCACATGGTCACAACCCACATGTTATTGTCACCACACATCTGTCACACATGCTTATGTGGGTCATGTCAAATCTGTTACAATGCCCATGTGATTGTCACCTCATCTGTGTTATAATATGCAAGTGTCACATCATATCTCTCATATCATGCCTGTGATCATCACATCATTTCTGTCTCAACACACGTGGCAGTGTCACCTGATATCTGTCACACCCACAGTGTGATTGTCACCTCACACTTGTCACACGTCTTCTGGGAGTGTCACATCATCCCTGTCACATCTGACATGCGCATGTCACATCACATCAGTCAAAACCCATATGTATGTGATCTCAGATGGTCACAATCTGCATATGATTGTCACCACACACTGGTCACAAGCCACTTATGAGTCTCACATCACAACTGTCACAATGCTCAAGTGACTGTCACCTCACATGTGTCTTCACGCACAACTGTCACATCATACCTGTCACATTGCACATGTGATTGTCACATCACATCAGATCCAACCCAGTTGTGTGTCACCTCCCATTGTCACAATTGGCATATGATTGTCACCACACATCTGTCACACATACTTCTGTGTGTTACATCAAAACTGTTATAACACCCATGTGACTGTCACTTCTCCTATGTCAGAATGCACGTGTCACATCATAGCTGTCACATCGTGCCTGTGACTCTCGCATCATTTCTGTCTCAACACATGTGGCAGTGTCACCTGGCATCTGTCACACCCAGAGTGTGTTTGTCACCTCCCATTTGTCAGGTGCCTTACAAAGTGTCATGTTTCCCTGTCACATCACATATGGGACTGTCACGTCACATCCATCACCACCCATTTGTCACCTCATGTGTTCACCACTGGCATATGATTGTCACCACACATCTGTCACAAGCCTCTTATCAGTGTCATATCACAACTGTCACCACACCCATGTGGCCGTTACCTCACATGTGTCATAACATGAAAGCATTATATCGTATCTATCCCATCACACTTATGATTATCACGTCACTTCTGTCTCAGCCCATGTGGGTGTGTCATCTGACATCTGTCATACCCTGAGTGTGAGTGTCACATCACATGTGTCAAATGCCTTCCAGAGTGTCACATCATATCTGTCGCATCACATGTGAGAGTGTCATATCTCATCAGGTACAACCCACTTGTGTCACCTCACATGGTCACAACCAGCATGTGGTTGTCATCACACACCTGTCACACATTGCTTATGTGTGTCACATCACAACTGTCACAACACTCATGTGATTGTTACCTCAACATGTGTCTTAAGAGGCAAGTGTCACATCATAGCTATCACATCATGCCTGTGGCTCTCATATCATTTCTGTCTCAACACATGTGGCATTGTCACCTGATACCTGTCACACTCAGAGTGTTATTGTGACCTCAATTTGTCAGAAGACTTCCAGAAGCATTACAGCATACCTGTCACTTCACATGTGCATGTCACATCATGTCCATCACAACCCACATGCATGTCAACTCAGAAGGTCACAATCAGCATACGATTGTCACCACTCATTTGTCCCAAGCCATTTATGATTGTCACATCACAACTGTCACAACGCTTCTGTGGTTGTCATCCCACATGTATCTTAACATGCAAATGCCCCATCATATGTGTCGCATTGCACCTGTGATTGTCATATCACATCTGTCTCAACACGCATGAGAGTGTCTCCTGACATGTGTCACACCCAGAGAGTGATTGTCACCTCATATAAGTCACATGCCATGCAGGAGTGTCACATCATACCTCTCATATCACACATGTGTGTGTCACATCAGATCAGTTCCAATCAACTTGTGTGTCACCTCACATTGTCACTTGCTTTACAGAGCATCGCATCATACCTGTCGTCACACATGAGAGTCATATCACATCAAGCACAAGCCATTTGTGTGTCACCTCACGTGATCACCACACATGTGTCACACATGCTTATGTGTGTCACATCAAAACTGTTACAAGGCCCATGTGATTGTCACATCACCTGTGTTGTAACACGCAAGTGCCATAACATATCAGTCACATCATGTCTGTTATTGTCACAGCATTTCTGCCTCAACAAATGTGGCAGTGTCATCTGACATCTGTTACACCCATAGTGTGTTACCTCACATTTGGCACATGCTTTACAGAGTGACACATCCTATCTGTCATCACACATGAGAGTGTCATATCACATCAGGCACAGCCCACTTGTGTGTCACCTCACATGGTCACAACTGGCATGTGATTGTCACCGCACATCTGTCACAAGCTGCTTATGACGGTCACATCACAACTGTCACAATGTTCATGTATTTGTCACCTCATGTGTCTTAATGCCCAAGGGTCACATCATACCTGTGTCATTGCACATGTGATTGTCACATCACATGGGTCTCAACACACTTGAGAGTGTCACCTGACTCCTGTGACACACAGAGTGTGATTGTCCCCTCATATTAGTCACATGCCTCCCAGGAGTGTCACATCACACCAGTCACATTGCACATGCGTGTGTCACACCGTAACAGTTCCTAATTCACTTGTGTGTCACCTCACATGGTCACAATTGGCATGTCAATGTCACCACACATCTGTCACAAGACTCATGATTGTCACATCACACCTGTCCCAATGCCTGTGTGATTGTCACCTCATGGGTGTCATAATGTGCAAGTGTCACAACATTTCAGTCCCATTGTGCCTGTTAGGGTCACACTATTTCTGTCTCGACACACATGGCAGTGTTACCTGACATCTGTCTCAACAAGAGTGTGATTAGCACATCACATGTGTCACATGACTTCTGGAGTGTCATGTCATATGTGTCCCATCACATGAGTGTGTCATAGCACATCAGGCACAACCCACTTGTGTGTCACCTCACATGGTCACAACCAGCAAGTGGTTGACACCACACAGCTGTCACACACCACTTATGTGTGTCCCATCCAAACTGTCACCATGCCCATGTGATGGTCACCTCATCTGTGTCATAACAGGCAAGTGTCACATATCTGTCACATCATGCCTGTGGCTGTCACCTATTTGTCTCAACACACATGTCAGTGTCACATGACATCTGTCACACCAAGAGTGTGATTGTCACCTCACATTTGTCATGTGCTTTATGGAGTGCCACATCATATCTGTCATCACACATGACAGTGTCATATCACATCAGGCACAAGCCCCTTGTGTGTCATCTCACATAGTCACAACCAGCATGTGGGTTTTCTCACACACTGCTTATGTGGGTCACATCACTGCTGTCACTGTGCCCTTGTGATTGTCACCTCCTCTGTGTCATCATGCACAACTGTCACATCATATCTGTCACATTGAGCCTGTGACTGTCATGCCATTTCTGTCTCAACACACATGGCAGTGTCACATGACATCTGTCACACCAAGACTGTGATTGTCACCTCACATTTGTCACATGCATTACAGAGTATCACACAGTATATGTCATTACACATGAGAATGTCACATAACTTCAGGCACAACCCAGGTGTGTATCAGCTCACCCTGTCACAATTGGCATGTGATTGTCACCACACATCTGTCACAAGCCTCTTATGATTGTCACATCACACCTGTCATAATGCCTGAGTGATTGTCACCTCATGTGTGTCATAACATGCAATTATCCAAAAATGTCAGTCACATTGTGCCTGTTATTGGTCACACCATTTCTACTTCAACACATGTGGCAGTGTCACCTGACATATGTCACACCTCGAGTGTGATTGTCACCTCACATTTGTCACATGTGTTATGGAGTGTCACATCATATCTGTCACATTACACATGGGAGTGAAATATCACATGAGGCACAACCCACTTGTGTGTCACCTCACATGGTCACAACCCACATGTTATTGTCACCACACATCTGTCACACATGCTTATGTGGGTCATGTCAAATCTGTTACAATGCCCATGTGATTGTCACCTCATCTGTGTTATAATATGCAAGTGTCACATCATATCTCTCATATCATGCCTGTGATCATCACATCATTTCTGTCTCAACACACGTGGCAGTGTCACCTGATATCTGTCACACCCACAGTGTGATTGTCACCTCACACTTGTCACACGTCTTCTGGGAGTGTCACATCATCCCTGTCACATCTGACATGCGCATGTCACATCACATCAGTCAAAACCCATATGTATGTGATCTCAGATGGTCACAATCTGCATATGATTGTCACCACACACTGGTCACAAGCCACTTATGAGTCTCACATCACAACTGTCACAATGCTCAAGTGACTGTCACCTCACATGTGTCTTCACGCACAACTGTCACATCATACCTGTCACATTGCACATGTGATTGTCACATCACATCAGATCCAACCCAGTTGTGTGTCACCTCCCATTGTCACAATTGGCATATGATTGTCACCACACATCTGTCACACATACTTCTGTGTGTTACATCAAAACTGTTATAACACCCATGTGACTGTCACTTCTCCTATGTCAGAATGCACGTGTCACATCATAGCTGTCACATCGTGCCTGTGACTCTCGCATCATTTCTGTCTCAACACATGTGGCAGTGTCACCTGGCATCTGTCACACCCAGAGTGTGTTTGTCACCTCCCATTTGTCAGGTGCCTTACAAAGTGTCATGTTTCCCTGTCACATCACATATGGGACTGTCACGTCACATCCATCACCACCCATTTGTCACCTCATGTGTTCACCACTGGCATATGATTGTCACCACACATCTGTCACAAGCCTCTTATCAGTGTCATATCACAACTGTCACCACACCCATGTGGCCGTTACCTCACATGTGTCATAACATGAAAGCATTATATCGTATCTATCCCATCACACTTATGATTATCACGTCACTTCTGTCTCAGCCCATGTGGGTGTGTCATCTGACATCTGTCATACCCTGAGTGTGAGTGTCACATCACATGTGTCAAATGCCTTCCAGAGTGTCACATCATATCTGTCGCATCACATGTGAGAGTGTCATATCTCATCAGGTACAACCCACTTGTGTCACCTCACATGGTCACAACCAGCATGTGGTTGTCATCACACACCTGTCACACATTGCTTATGTGTGTCACATCACAACTGTCACAACACTCATGTGATTGTTACCTCAACATGTGTCTTAAGAGGCAAGTGTCACATCATAGCTATCACATCATGCCTGTGGCTCTCATATCATTTCTGTCTCAACACATGTGGCATTGTCCCCTGATACCTGTCACACTCAGAGTGTTATTGTGACCTCAATTTGTCAGAAGACTTCCAGAAGCATTACAGCATACCTGTCACTTCACATGTGCATGTCACATCATGTCCATCACAACCCACATGCATGTCAACTCAGAAGGTCACAATCAGCATACGATTGTCACCACTCATTTGTCCCAAGCCATTTATGATTGTCACATCACAACTGTCACAACGCTTCTGTGGTTGTCATCCCACATGTATCTTAACATGCAAATGCCCCATCATATGTGTCGCATTGCACCTGTGATTGTCATATCACATCTGTCTCAACACGCATGAGAGTGTCTCCTGACATGTGTCACACCCAGAGAGTGATTGTCACCTCATATAAGTCACATGCCATGCAGGAGTGTCACATCATACCTCTCATATCACACATGTGTGTGTCACATCAGATCAGTTCCAATCAACTTGTGTGTCACCTCACATTGTCACTTGCTTTACAGAGCATCGCATCATACCTGTCATCACACATGAGAGTCATATCACATCAAGCACAAGCCATTTGTGTGTCACCTCACGTGATCACCACACATGTGTCACACATGCTTATGTGTGTCACATCAAAACTGTTACAAGGCCCATGTGATTGTCACATCACCTGTGTTGTAACACGCAAGTGCCATAACATATCAGTCACATCATGTCTGTTATTGTCACAGCATTTCTGCCTCAACAAATGTGGCAGTGTCATCTGACATCTGTTACACCCATAGTGTGTTACCTCACATTTGGCACATGCTTTACAGAGTGACACATCCTATCTGTCATCACACATGAGAGTGTCATATCACATCAGGCACAGCCCACTTGTGTGTCACCTCACATGGTCACAACTGGCATGTGATTGTCACCGCACATCTGTCACAAGCTGCTTATGACGGTCACATCACAACTGTCACAATGTTCATGTATTTGTCACCTCATGTGTCTTAATGCCCAAGGGTCACATCATACCTGTGTCATTGCACATGTGATTGTCACATCACATGGGTCTCAACACACTTGAGAGTGTCACCTGACTCCTGTGACACACAGAGTGTGATTGTCCCCTCATATTAGTCACATGCCTCCCAGGAGTGTCACATCACACCAGTCACATTGCACATGCGTGTGTCACATCATAACAGTTCCAAATTCACTTGTGTGTCACCTCACATGGTCACAATTGGCATGTCAATGTCACCACACATCTGTCACAAGACTCATGATTGTCACATCACACCTGTCCCAATGCCTGTGTGATTGTCACCTCATGGGTGTCATAATGTGCAAGTGTCACAACATTTCAGTCCCATTGTGCCTGTTAGGGTCACACTATTTCTGTCTCGACACACATGGCAGTGTTACCTGACATCTGTCTCAACAAGAGTGTGATTAGCACATCACATGTGTCACATGACTTCTGGAGTGTCATGTCATATGTGTCCCATCACATGAGTGTGTCATAGCACATCAGGCACAACCCACTTGTGTGTCACCTCACATGGTCACAACCAGCAAGTGGTTGACACCACACAGCTGTCACACACCACTTATGTGTGTCCCATCCAAACTGTCACCATGCCCATGTGATGGTCACCTCATCTGTGTCATAACAGGCAAGTGTCACATATCTGTCACATCATGCCTGTGGCTGTCACCTATTTGTCTCAACACACATGTCAGTGTCACATGACATCTGTCACACCAAGAGTGTGATTGTCACCTCACATTTGTCATGTGCTTTATGGAGTGCCACATCATATCTGTCATCACACATGACAGTGTCATATCACATCAGGCACAAGCCCCTTGTGTGTCATCTCACATAGTCACAACCAGCATGTGGGTTTTCTCACACACTGCTTATGTGGGTCACATCACTGCTGTCACTGTGCCCTTGTGATTGTCACCTCCTCTGTGTCATCATGCACAACTGTCACATCATATCTGTCACATTGAGCCTGTGACTGTCATGCCATTTCTGTCTCAACACACATGGCAGTGTCACATGACATCTGTCACACCAAGACTGTGATTGTCACCTCACATTTGTCACATGCATTACAGAGTATCACACAGTATATGTCATTACACATGAGAATGTCACATAACTTCAGGCACAACCCAGGTGTGTATCAGCTCACCCTGTCACAATTGGCATGTGATTGTCACCACACATCTGTCACAAGCCTCTTATGATTGTCACATCACACCTGTCATAATGCCTGAGTGATTGTCACCTCATGTGTGTCATAACATGCAATTATCCAAAAATGTCAGTCACATTGTGCCTGTTATTGGTCACACCATTTCTACTTCAACACATGTGGCAGTGTCACCTGACATATGTCACACCTCGAGTGTGATTGTCACCTCACATTTGTCACATGTGTTATGGAGTGTCACATCATATCTGTCACATTACACATGGGAGTGAAATATCACATGAGGCACAACCCACTTGTGTGTCACCTCACATGGTCACAACCCACATGTTATTGTCACCACACATCTGTCACACATGCTTATGTGGGTCACGTCAAATCTGTTACAATGCCCATGTGATTGTCACCTCATCTGTGTTATAATATGCAAGTGTCACATCATATCTCTCATATCATGCCTGTGATCATCACATCATTTCTGTCTCAACACACGTGGCAGTGTCACCTGATATCTGTCACACCCACAGTGTGATTGTCACCTCACACTTGTCACACGTCTTCTGGGAGTGTCACATCATCCCTGTCACATCTGACATGTGCATGTCACATCACATCAGTCAAAACCCATATGTATGTGATCTCAGATGGTCACAATCTGCATATGATTGTCACCACACACTGGTCACAAGCCACTTATGAGTCTCACATCACAACTGTCACAATGCTCAAGTGACTGTCACCTCACATGTGTCTTCACGCACAACTGTCACATACCTGTCACATTGCACATGTGATTGTCACATCACATCAGATCCAACCCAGTTGTGTGTCACCTCCCATTGTCACAATTGGCATATGATTGTCACCACACATCTGTCACACATACTTCTGTGTGTTACATCAAAACTGTTATAACACCCATGTGACTGTCACTTCTCCTATGTCAGAATGCACGTGTCACATCATAGCTGTCACATCGTGCCTGTGACTCTCGCATCATTTCTGTCTCAACACATGTGGCAGTGTCACCTGGCATCTGTCACACCCAGAGTGTGTTTGTCACCTCCCATTTGTCAGGTGCCTTACAAAGTGTCATGTTTCCCTGTCACATCACATATGGGACTGTCACGTCACATCCATCACCACCCATTTGTCACCTCATGTGTTCACCACTGGCATATGATTGTCACCACACATCTGTCACAAGCCTCTTATCAGTGTCATATCACAACTGTCACCACACCCATGTGGCCGTTACCTCACATGTGTCATAACATGAAAACATTATATCGTATCTATCCCATCACACTTATGATTATCACGTCACTTCTGTCTCAGCCCATGTGGGTGTGTCATCTGACATCTGTCATACCCTGAGTGTGAGTGTCACATCACATGTGTCAAATGCCTTCCAGAGTGTCACATCATATCTGTCGCATCACATGTGAGAGTGTCATATCTCATCAGGTACAACCCACTTGTGTCACCTCACATGGTCACAACCAGCATGTGGTTGTCATCACACACCTGTCACACATTGCTTATGTGTGTCACATCACAACTGTCACAACACTCATGTGATTGTTACCTCAACATGTGTCTTAAGAGGCAAGTGTCACATCATAGCTATCACATCATGCCTGTGGCTCTCATATCATTTCTGTCTCAACACATGTGGCATTGTCACCTGATACCTGTCACACTCAGAGTGGTATTGTGACCTCAATTTGTCAGAAGACTTCCAGAAGCATTACAGCATACCTGTCACTTCACATGTGCATGTCACATCATGTCCATCACAACCCACATGCATGTCAACTCAGAAGGTCACAATCAGCATACGATTGTCACCACTCATTTGTCCCAAGCCATTTATGATTGTCACATCACAACTGTCACAACGCTTCTGTGGTTGTCATCCCACATGTATCTTAACATGCAAATGCCCCATCATATGTGTCGCATTGCACCTGTGATTGTCATATCACATCTGTCTCAACACGCATGAGAGTGTCTCCTGACATGTGTCACACCCAGAGAGTGATTGTCACCTCATATAAGTCACATGCCATGCAGGAGTGTCACATCATACCTCTCATATCACACATGTGTGTGTCACATCAGATCAGTTCCAATCAACTTGTGTGTCACCTCACATTGTCACTTGCTTTACAGAGCATCGCATCATACCTGTCGTCACACATGAGAGTCATATCACATCAAGCACAAGCCATTTGTGTGTCACCTCACGTGATCACCACACATGTGTCACACATGCTTATGTGTGTCACATCAAAACTGTTACAAGGCCCATGTGATTGTCACATCACCTGTGTTGTAACACGCAAGTGCCATAACATATCAGTCACATCATGTCTGTTATTGTCACAGCATTTCTGCCTCAACAAATGTGGCAGTGTCATCTGACATCTGTTACACCCATAGTGTGTTACCTCACATTTGGCACATGCTTTACAGAGTGACACATCCTATCTGTCATCACACATGAGAGTGTCATATCACATCAGGCACAGCCCACTTGTGTGTCACCTCACATGGTCACAACTGGCATGTGATTGTCACCGCACATCTGTCACAAGCTGCTTATGACGGTCACATCACAACTGTCACAATGTTCATGTATTTGTCACCTCATGTGTCTTAATGCCCAAGGGTCACATCATACCTGTGTCATTGCACATGTGATTGTCACATCACATGGGTCTCAACACACTTGAGAGTGTCACCTGACTCCTGTGACACACAGAGTGTGATTGTCCCCTCATATTAGTCACATGCCTCCCAGGAGTGTCACATCACACCAGTCACATTGCACATGCGTGTGTCACATCATAACAGTTCCAAATTCACTTGTGTGTCACCTCACATGGTCACAATTGGCATGTCAATGTCACCACACATCTGTCACAAGACTCATGATTGTCACATCACACCTGTCCCAATGCCTGTGTGATTGTCACCTCATGGGTGTCATAATGTGCAAGTGTCACAACATTTCAGTCCCATTGTGCCTGTTAGGGTCACACTATTTCTGTCTCGACACACATGGCAGTGTTACCTGACATCTGTCTCAACAAGAGTGTGATTAGCACATCACATTTGTCACATGACTTCTGGAGTGTCATGTCATATGTGTCCCATCACATGAGTGTGTCATAGCACATCAGGCACAACCCACTTGTGTGTCACCTCACATGGTCACAACCAGCAAGTGGTTGACACCACACAGCTGTCACACACCACTTATGTGTGTCACATCCAAACTGTCACCATGCCCATGTGATGGTCACCTCATCTGTGTCATAACAGGCAAGTGTCACATATCTGTCACATCATGCCTGTGGCTGTCACCTATTTGTCTCAACACACATGTCAGTGTCACATGACATCTGTCACACCAAGAGTGTGATTGTCACCTCACATTTGTCATGTGCTTTATGGAGTGCCACATCATATCTGTCATCACACATGACAGTGTCATATCACATCAGGCACAAGCCCCTTGTGTGTCATCTCACATAGTCACAACCAGCATGTGGGTTTTCTCACACACTGCTTATGTGGGTCACATCACTGCTGTCACTGTGCCCTTGTGATTGTCACCTCCTCTGTGTCATCATGCACAACTGTCACATCATATCTGTCACATTGAGCCTGTGACTGTCATGCCATTTCTGTCTCAACACACATGGCAGTGTCACATGACATCTGTCACACCAAGACTGTGATTGTCACCTCACATTTGTCACATGCATTACAGAGTATCACACAGTATATGTCATTACACATGAGAATGTCACATAACTTCAGGCACAACCCAGGTGTGTATCAGCTCACCCTGTCACAATTGGCATGTGATTGTCACCACACATCTGTCACAAGCCTCTTATGATTGTCACATCACACCTGTCATAATGCCTGAGTGATTGTCACCTCATGTGTGTCATAACATGCAATTATCCAAAAATGTCAGTCACATTGTGCCTGTTATTGGTCACACCATTTCTACTTCAACACATGTGGCAGTGTCACCTGACATATGTCACACCTCGAGTGTGATTGTCACCTCACATTTGTCACATGTGTTATGGAGTGTCACATCATATCTGTCACATTACACATGGGAGTGAAATATCACATGAGGCACAACCCACTTGTGTGTCACCTCACATGGTCACAACCCACATGTTATTGTCACCACACATCTGTCACACATGCTTATGTGGGTCACGTCAAATCTGTTACAATGCCCATGTGATGGTCACCTCATCTGTGTTATAATATGCAAGTGTCACATCATATCTCTCATATCATGCCTGTGATCATCACATCATTTCTGTCTCAACACACGTGGCAGTGTCACCTGATATCTGTCACACCCACAGTGTGATTGTCACCTCACACTTGTCACACGTCTTCTGGGAGTGTCACATCATCCCTGTCACATCTGACATGTGCATGTCACATCACATCAGTCAAAACCCATATGTATGTGATCTCAGATGGTCACAATCTGCATATGATTGTCACCACACACTGGTCACAAGCCACTTATGAGTCTCACATCACAACTGTCACAATGCTCAAGTGACTGTCACCTCACATGTGTCTTCACGCACAACTGTCACATCATACCTGTCACATTGCACATGTGATTGTCACATCACATCAGATCCAACCCAGTTGTGTGTCACCTCCCATTGTCACAATTGGCATATGATTGTCACCACACATCTGTCACACATACTTCTGTGTGTTACATCAAAACTGTTATAACACCCATGTGACTGTCACTTCTCCTATGTCAGAATGCACGTGTCACATCATATCTGTCACATCGTGCCTGTGACTCTCGCATCATTTCTGTCTCAACACATGTGGCAGTGTCACCTGGCATCTGTCACACCCAGAGTGTGTTTGTCACCTCCCATTTGTCAGGTGCCTTACAAAGTGTCATGTTTCCCTGTCACATCACATATGGGACTGTCACGTCACATCCATCACCACCCATTTGTCACCTCATGTGTTCACCACTGGCATATGATTGTCACCACACATCTGTCACAAGCCTCTTATCAGTGTCATATCACAACTGTCACCACACCCATGTGGCCGTTACCTCACATGTGTCATAACATGAAAGCATTATATCGTATCTATCCCATCACACTTATGATTATCACGTCACTTCTGTCTCAGCCCATGTGGGTGTGTCATCTGACATCTGTCATACCCTGAGTGTGAGTGTCACATCACATGTGTCAAATGCCTTCCAGAGTGTCACATCATATCTGTCGCATCACATGTGAGAGTGTCATATCTCATCAGGTACAACCCACTTGTGTCACCTCACATGGTCACAACCAGCATGTGGTTGTCATCACACACCTGTCACACATTGCTTATGTGTGTCACATCACAACTGTCACAACACTCATGTGATTGTTACCTCAACATGTGTCTTAAGAGGCAAGTGTCACATCATAGCTATCACATCATGCCTGTGGCTCTCATATCATTTCTGTCTCAACACATGTGGCATTGTCACCTGATACCTGTCACACTCAGAGTGGTATTGTGACCTCAATTTGTCAGAAGACTTCCAGAAGCATTACAGCATACCTGTCACTTCACATGTGCATGTCACATCATGTCCATCACAACCCACATGCATGTCAACTCAGAAGGTCACAATCAGCATACGATTGTCACCACTCATTTGTCCCAAGCCATTTATGATTGTCACATCACAACTGTCACAACGCTTCTGTGGTTGTCATCCCACATGTATCTTAACATGCAAATGCCCCATCATATGTGTCGCATTGCACCTGTGATTGTCATATCACATCTGTCTCAACACGCATGAGAGTGTCTCCTGACATGTGTCACACCCAGAGAGTGATTGTCACCTCATATAAGTCACATGCCATGCAGGAGTGTCACATCATACCTCTCATATCACACATGTGTGTGTCACATCAGATCAGTTCCAATCAACTTGTGTGTCACCTCACATTGTCACTTGCTTTACAGAGCATCGCATCATACCTGTCATCACACATGAGAGTCATATCACATCAAGCACAAGCCATTTGTGTGTCACCTCACGTGATCACCACACATGTGTCACACATGCTTATGTGTGTCACATCAAAACTGTTACAAGGCCCATGTGATTGTCACATCACCTGTGTTGTAACACGCAAGTGCCATAACATATCAGTCACATCATGTCTGTTATTGTCACAGCATTTCTGCCTCAACAAATGTGGCAGTGTCATCTGACATCTGTTACACCCATAGTGTGTTACCTCACATTTGGCACATGCTTTACAGAGTGACACATCCTATCTGTCATCACACATGAGAGTGTCATATCACATCAGGCACAGCCCACTTGTGTGTCACCTCACATGGTCACAACTGGCATGTGATTGTCACCGCACATCTGTCACAAGCTGCTTATGACGGTCACATCACAACTGTCACAATGTTCATGTATTTGTCACCTCATGTGTCTTAATGCCCAAGGGTCACATCATACCTGTGTCATTGCACATGTGATTGTCACATCACATGGGTCTCAACACACTTGAGAGTGTCACCTGACTCCTGTGACACACAGAGTGTGATTGTCCCCTCATATTAGTCACATGCCTCCCAGGAGTGTCACATCACACCAGTCACATTGCACATGCGTGTGTCACATCATAACAGTTCCAAATTCACTTGTGTGTCACCTCACATGGTCACAATTGGCATGTCAATGTCACCACACATCTGTCACAAGACTCATGATTGTCACATCACACCTGTCCCAATGCCTGTGTGATTGTCACCTCATGGGTGTCATAATGTGCAAGTGTCACAACATTTCAGTCCCATTGTGCCTGTTAGGGTCACACTATTTCTGTCTCGACACACATGGCAGTGTTACCTGACATCTGTCTCAACAAGAGTGTGATTAGCACATCACATTTGTCACATGACTTCTGGAGTGTCATGTCATATGTGTCCCATCACATGAGTGTGTCATAGCACATCAGGCACAACCCACTTGTGTGTCACCTCACATGGTCACAACCAGCAAGTGGTTGACACCACACAGCTGTCACACACCACTTATGTGTGTCCCATCCAAACTGTCACCATGCCCATGTGATGGTCACCTCATCTGTGTCATAACAGGCAAGTGTCACATATCTGTCACATCATGCCTGTGGCTGTCACCTATTTGTCTCAACACACATGTCAGTGTCACATGACATCTGTCACACCAAGAGTGTGATTGTCACCTCACATTTGTCATGTGCTTTATGGAGTGCCACATCATATCTGTCATCACACATGACAGTGTCATATCACATCAGGCACAAGCCCCTTGTGTGTCATCTCACATAGTCACAACCAGCATGTGGGTTTTCTCACACACTGCTTATGTGGGTCACATCACTGCTGTCACTGTGCCCTTGTGATTGTCACCTCCTCTGTGTCATCATGCACAACTGTCACATCATATCTGTCACATTGAGCCTGTGACTGTCATGCCATTTCTGTCTCAACACACATGGCAGTGTCACATGACATCTGTCACACCAAGACTGTGATTGTCACCTCACATTTGTCACATGCATTACAGAGTATCACACAGTATATGTCATTACACATGAGAATGTCACATAACTTCAGGCACAACCCAGGTGTGTATCAGCTCACCCTGTCACAATTGGCATGTGATTGTCACCACACATCTGTCACAAGCCTCTTATGATTGTCACATCACACCTGTCATAATGCCTGAGTGATTGTCACCTCATGTGTGTCATAACATGCAATTATCCAAAAATGTCAGTCACATTGTGCCTGTTATTGGTCACACCATTTCTACTTCAACACATGTGGCAGTGTCACCTGACATATGTCACACCTCGAGTGTGATTGTCACCTCACATTTGTCACATGTGTTATGGAGTGTCACATCATATCTGTCACATTACACATGGGAGTGAAATATCACATGAGGCACAACCCACTTGTGTGTCACCTCACATGGTCACAACCCACATGTTATTGTCACCACACATCTGTCACACATGCTTATGTGGGTCACGTCAAATCTGTTACAATGCCCATGTGATTGTCACCTCATCTGTGTTATAATATGCAAGTGTCACATCATATCTCTCATATCATGCCTGTGATCATCACATCATTTCTGTCTCAACACACGTGGCAGTGTCACCTGATATCTGTCACACCCACAGTGTGATTGTCACCTCACACTTGTCACACGTCTTCTGGGAGTGTCACATCATCCCTGTCACATCTGACATGTGCATGTCACATCACATCAGTCAAAACCCATATGTATGTGATCTCAGATGGTCACAATCTGCATATGATTGTCACCACACACTGGTCACAAGCCACTTATGAGTCTCACATCACAACTGTCACAATGCTCAAGTGACTGTCACCTCACATGTGTCTTCACGCACAACTGTCACATCATACCTGTCACATTGCACATGTGATTGTCACATCACATCAGATCCAACCCAGTTGTGTGTCACCTCCCATTGTCACAATTGGCATATGATTGTCACCACACATCTGTCACACATACTTCTGTGTGTTACATCAAAACTGTTATAACACCCATGTGACTGTCACTTCTCCTATGTCAGAATGCACGTGTCACATCATAGCTGTCACATCGTGCCTGTGACTCTCGCATCATTTCTGTCTCAACACATGTGGCAGTGTCACCTGGCATCTGTCACACCCAGAGTGTGTTTGTCACCTCCCATTTGTCAGGTGCCTTACAAAGTGTCATGTTTCCCTGTCACATCACATATGGGACTGTCACGTCACATCCATCACCACCCATTTGTCACCTCATGTGTTCACCACTGGCATATGATTGTCACCACACATCTGTCACAAGCCTCTTATCAGTGTCATATCACAACTGTCACCACACCCATGTGGCCGTTACCTCACATGTGTCATAACATGAAAGCATTATATCGTATCTATCCCATCACACTTATGATTATCACGTCACTTCTGTCTCAGCCCATGTGGGTGTGTCATCTGACATCTGTCATACCCTGAGTGTGAGTGTCACATCACATGTGTCAAATGCCTTCCAGAGTGTCACATCATATCTGTCGCATCACATGTGAGAGTGTCATATCTCATCAGGTACAACCCACTTGTGTCACCTCACATGGTCACAACCAGCATGTGGTTGTCATCACACACCTGTCACACATTGCTTATGTGTGTCACATCACAACTGTCACAACACTCATGTGATTGTTACCTCAACATGTGTCTTAAGAGGCAAGTGTCACATCATAGCTATCACATCATGCCTGTGGCTCTCATATCATTTCTGTCTCAACACATGTGGCATTGTCACCTGATACCTGTCACACTCAGAGTGGTATTGTGACCTCAATTTGTCAGAAGACTTCCAGAAGCATTACAGCATACCTGTCACTTCACATGTGCATGTCACATCATGTCCATCACAACCCACATGCATGTCAACTCAGAAGGTCACAATCAGCATACGATTGTCACCACTCATTTGTCCCAAGCCATTTATGATTGTCACATCTCAACTGTCACAACGCTTCTGTGGTTGTCATCCCACATGTATCTTAACATGCAAATGCCCCATCATATGTGTCGCATTGCACCTGTGATTGTCATATCACATCTGTCTCAACACACATGAGAGTGTCTCCTGACATGTGTCACACCCAGAGAGTGATTGTCACCTCATATAAGTCACATGCCATGCAGGAGTGTCACATCATACCTCTCATATCACACATGTGTGTGTCACATCAGATCAGTTCCAATCAACTTGTGTGTCACCTCACATTGTCACTTGCTTTACAGAGCATCGCATCATACCTGTCATCACACATGAGAGTCATATCACATCAAGCACAAGCCATTTGTGTGTCACCTCACGTGATCACCACACATGTGTCACACATGCTTATGTGTGTCACATCAAAACTGTTACAAGGCCCATGTGATTGTCACATCACCTGTGTTGTAACACGCAAGTGCCATAACATATCAGTCACATCATGTCTGTTATTGTCACAGCATTTCTGCCTCAACAAATGTGGCAGTGTCATCTGACATCTGTTACACCCATAGTGTGTTACCTCACATTTGGCACATGCTTTACAGAGTGACACATCCTATCTGTCATCACACATGAGAGTGTCATATCACATCAGGCACAGCCCACTTGTGTGTCACCTCACATGGTCACAACTGGCATGTGATTGTCACCGCACATCTGTCACAAGCTGCTTATGACGGTCACATCACAACTGTCACAATGTTCATGTATTTGTCACCTCATGTGTCTTAATGCCCAAGGGTCACATCATACCTGTGTCATTGCACATGTGATTGTCACATCACATGGGTCTCAACACACTTGAGAGTGTCACCTGACTCCTGTGACACACAGAGTGTGATTGTCCCCTCATATTAGTCACATGCCTCCCAGGAGTGTCACATCACACCAGTCACATTGCACATGCGTGTGTCACATCATAACAGTTCCAAATTCACTTGTGTGTCACCTCACATGGTCACAATTGGCATGTCAATGTCACCACACATCTGTCACAAGACTCATGATTGTCACATCACACCTGTCCCAATGCCTGTGTGATTGTCACCTCATGGGTGTCATAATGTGCAAGTGTCACAACATTTCAGTCCCATTGTGCCTGTTAGGGTCACACTATTTCTGTCTCGACACACATGGCAGTGTTACCTGACATCTGTCTCAACAAGAGTGTGATTAGCACATCACATGTGTCACATGACTTCTGGAGTGTCATGTCACATGTGTCCCATCACATGAGTGTGTCATAGCACATCAGGCACAACCCACTTGTGTGTCACCTCACATGGTCACAACCAGCAAGTGGTTGACACCACACAGCTGTCACACACCACTTATGTGTGTCCCATCCAAACTGTCACCATGCCCATGTGATGGTCACCTCATCTGTGTCATAACAGGCAAGTGTCACATATCTGTCACATCATGCCTGTGGCTGTCACCTATTTGTCTCAACACACATGTCAGTGTCACATGACATCTGTCACACCAAGAGTGTGATTGTCACCTCACATTTGTCATGTGCTTTATGGAGTGCCACATCATATCTGTCATCACACATGACAGTGTCATATCACATCAGGCACAAGCCCCTTGTGTGTCATCTCACATAGTCACAACCAGCATGTGGGTTTTCTCACACACTGCTTATGTGGGTCACATCACTGCTGTCACTGTGCCCTTGTGATTGTCACCTCCTCTGTGTCATCATGCACAACTGTCACATCATATCTGTCACATTGAGCCTGTGACTGTCATGCCATTTCTGTCTCAACACACATGGCAGTGTCACATGACATCTGTCACACCAAGACTGTGATTGTCACCTCACATTTGTCACATGCATTACAGAGTATCACACAGTATATGTCATTACACATGAGAATGTCACATAACTTCAGGCACAACCCAGGTGTGTATCAGCTCACCCTGTCACAATTGGCATGTGATTGTCACCACACATCTGTCACAAGCCTCTTATGATTGTCACATCACACCTGTCATAATGCCTGAGTGATTGTCACCTCATGTGTGTCATAACATGCAATTATCCAAAAATGTCAGTCACATTGTGCCTGTTATTGGTCACACCATTTCTACTTCAACACATGTGGCAGTGTCACCTGACATATGTCACACCTCGAGTGTGATTGTCACCTCACATTTGTCACATGTGTTATGGAGTGTCACATCATATCTGTCACATTACACATGGGAGTGAAATATCACATGAGGCACAACCCACTTGTGTGTCACCTCACATGGTCACAACCCACATGTTATTGTCACCACACATCTGTCACACATGCTTATGTGGGTCACGTCAAATCTGTTACAATGCCCATGTGATTGTCACCTCATCTGTGTTATAATATGCAAGTGTCACATCATATCTCTCATATCATGCCTGTGATCATCACATCATTTCTGTCTCAACACACGTGGCAGTGTCACCTGATATCTGTCACACCCACAGTGTGATTGTCACCTCACACTTGTCACACGTCTTCTGGGAGTGTCACATCATCCCTGTCACATCTGACATGTGCATGTCACATCACATCAGTCAAAACCCATATGTATGTGATCTCAGATGGTCACAATCTGCATATGATTGTCACCACACACTGGTCACAAGCCACTTATGAGTCTCACATCACAACTGTCACAATGCTCAAGTGACTGTCACCTCACATGTGTCTTCACGCACAACTGTCACATCATACCTGTCACATTGCACATGTGATTGTCACATCACATCAGATCCAACCCAGTTGTGTGTCACCTCCCATTGTCACAATTGGCATATGATTGTCACCACACATCTGTCACACATACTTCTGTGTGTTACATCAAAACTGTTATAACACCCATGTGACTGTCACTTCTCCTATGTCAGAATGCACGTGTCACATCATAGCTGTCACATCGTGCCTGTGACTCTCGCATCATTTCTGTCTCAACACATGTGGCAGTGTCACCTGGCATCTGTCACACCCAGAGTGTGTTTGTCACCTCCCATTTGTCAGGTGCCTTACAAAGTGTCATGTTTCCCTGTCACATCACATATGGGACTGTCACGTCACATCCATCACCACCCATTTGTCACCTCATGTGTTCACCACTGGCATATGATTGTCACCACACATCTGTCACAAGCCTCTTATCAGTGTCATATCACAACTGTCACCACACCCATGTGGCCGTTACCTCACATGTGTCATAACATGAAAACATTATATCGTATCTATCCCATCACACTTATGATTATCACGTCACTTCTGTCTCAGCCCATGTGGGTGTGTCATCTGACATCTGTCATACCCTGAGTGTGAGTGTCACATCACATGTGTCAAATGCCTTCCAGAGTGTCACATCATATCTGTCGCATCACATGTGAGAGTGTCATATCTCATCAGGTACAACCCACTTGTGTCACCTCACATGGTCACAACCAGCATGTGGTTGTCATCACACACCTGTCACACATTGCTTATGTGTGTCACATCACAACTGTCACAACACTCATGTGATTGTTACCTCAACATGTGTCTTAAGAGGCAAGTGTCACATCATAGCTATCACATCATGCCTGTGGCTCTCATATCATTTCTGTCTCAACACATGTGGCATTGTCACCTGATACCTGTCACACTCAGAGTGTTATTGTGACCTCAATTTGTCAGAAGACTTCCAGAAGCATTACAGCATACCTGTCACTTCACATGTGCATGTCACATCATGTCCATCACAACCCACATGCATGTCAACTCAGAAGGTCACAATCAGCATACGATTGTCACCACTCATTTGTCCCAAGCCATTTATGATTGTCACATCACAACTGTCACAACGCTTCTGTGGTTGTCATCCCACATGTATCTTAACATGCAAATGCCCCATCATATGTGTCGCATTGCACCTGTGATTGTCATATCACATCTGTCTCAACACGCATGAGAGTGTCTCCTGACATGTGTCACACCCAGAGAGTGATTGTCACCTCATATAAGTCACATGCCATGCAGGAGTGTCACATCATACCTCTCATATCACACATGTGTGTGTCACATCAGATCAGTTCCAATCAACTTGTGTGTCACCTCACATTGTCACTTGCTTTACAGAGCATCGCATCATACCTGTCGTCACACATGAGAGTCATATCACATCAAGCACAAGCCATTTGTGTGTCACCTCACGTGATCACCACACATGTGTCACACATGCTTATGTGTGTCACATCAAAACTGTTACAAGGCCCATGTGATTGTCACATCACCTGTGTTGTAACACGCAAGTGCCATAACATATCAGTCACATCATGTCTGTTATTGTCACAGCATTTCTGCCTCAACAAATGTGGCAGTGTCATCTGACATCTGTTACACCCATAGTGTGTTACCTCACATTTGGCACATGCTTTACAGAGTGACACATCCTATCTGTCATCACACATGAGAGTGTCATATCACATCAGGCACAGCCCACTTGTGTGTCACCTCACATGGTCACAACTGGCATGTGATTGTCACCGCACATCTGTCACAAGCTGCTTATGACGGTCACATCACAACTGTCACAATGTTCATGTATTTGTCACCTCATGTGTCTTAATGCCCAAGGGTCACATCATACCTGTGTCATTGCACATGTGATTGTCACATCACATGGGTCTCAACACACTTGAGAGTGTCACCTGACTCCTGTGACACACAGAGTGTGATTGTCCCCTCATATTAGTCACATGCCTCCCAGGAGTGTCACATCACACCAGTCACATTGCACATGCGTGTGTCACATCATAACAGTTCCAAATTCACTTGTGTGTCACCTCACATGGTCACAATTGGCATGTCAATGTCACCACACATCTGTCACAAGACTCATGATTGTCACATCACACCTGTCCCAATGCCTGTGTGATTGTCACCTCATGGGTGTCATAATGTGCAAGTGTCACAACATTTCAGTCCCATTGTGCCTGTTAGGGTCACACTATTTCTGTCTCGACACACATGGCAGTGTTACCTGACATCTGTCTCAACAAGAGTGTGATTAGCACATCACATTTGTCACATGACTTCTGGAGTGTCATGTCATATGTGTCCCATCACATGAGTGTGTCATAGCACATCAGGCACAACCCACTTGTGTGTCACCTCACATGGTCACAACCAGCAAGTGGTTGACACCACACAGCTGTCACACACCACTTATGTGTGTCACATCCAAACTGTCACCATGCCCATGTGATGGTCACCTCATCTGTGTCATAACAGGCAAGTGTCACATATCTGTCACATCATGCCTGTGGCTGTCACCTATTTGTCTCAACACACATGTCAGTGTCACATGACATCTGTCACACCAAGAGTGTGATTGTCACCTCACATTTGTCATGTGCTTTATGGAGTGCCACATCATATCTGTCATCACACATGACAGTGTCATATCACATCAGGCACAAGCCCCTTGTGTGTCATCTCACATAGTCACAACCAGCATGTGGGTTTTCTCACACACTGCTTATGTGGGTCACATCACTGCTGTCACTGTGCCCTTGTGATTGTCACCTCCTCTGTGTCATCATGCACAACTGTCACATCATATCTGTCACATTGAGCCTGTGACTGTCATGCCATTTCTGTCTCAACACACATGGCAGTGTCACATGACATCTGTCACACCAAGACTGTGATTGTCACCTCACATTTGTCACATGCATTACAGAGTATCACACAGTATATGTCATTACACATGAGAATGTCACATAACTTCAGGCACAACCCACGTGTGTATCAGCTCACCCTGTCACAATTGGCATGTGATTGTCACCACACATCTGTCACAAGCCTCTTATGATTGTCACATCACACCTGTCATAATGCCTGAGTGATTGTCACCTCATGTGTGTCATAACATGCAATTATCCAAAAATGTCAGTCACATTGTGCCTGTTATTGGTCACACCATTTCTACTTCAACACATGTGGCAGTGTCACCTGACATATGTCACACCTCGAGTGTGATTGTCACCTCACATTTGTCACATGTGTTATGGAGTGTCACATCATATCTGTCACATTACACATGGGAGTGAAATATCACATGAGGCACAACCCACTTGTGTGTCACCTCACATGGTCACAACCCACATGTTATTGTCACCACACATCTGTCACACATGCTTATGTGGGTCACGTCAAATCTGTTACAATGCCCATGTGATGGTCACCTCATCTGTGTTATAATATGCAAGTGTCACATCATATCTCTCATATCATGCCTGTGATCATCACATCATTTCTGTCTCAACACACGTGGCAGTGTCACCTGATATCTGTCACACCCACAGTGTGATTGTCACCTCACACTTGTCACACGTCTTCTGGGAGTGTCACATCATCCCTGTCACATCTGACATGTGCATGTCACATCACATCAGTCAAAACCCATATGTATGTGATCTCAGATGGTCACAATCTGCATATGATTGTCACCACACACTAGTCACAAGCCACTTATGAGTCTCACATCACAACTGTCACAATGCTCAAGTGACTGTCACCTCACATGTGTCTTCACGCACAACTGTCACATCATACCTGTCACATTGCACATGTGATTGTCACATCACATCAGATCCAACCCAGTTGTGTGTCACCTCCCATTGTCACAATTGGCATATGATTGTCACCACACATCTGTCACACATACTTCTGTGTGTTACATCAAAACTGTTATAACACCCATGTGACTGTCACTTCTCCTATGTCAGAATGCACGTGTCACATCATAGCTGTCACATCGTGCCTGTGACTCTCGCATCATTTCTGTCTCAACACATGTGGCAGTGTCACCTGGCATCTGTCACACCCAGAGTGTGTTTGTCACCTCCCATTTGTCAGGTGCCTTACAAAGTGTCATGTTTCCCTGTCACATCACATATGGGACTGTCACGTCACATCCATCACCACCCATTTGTCACCTCATGTGTTCACCACTGGCATATGATTGTCACCACACATCTGTCACAAGCCTCTTATCAGTGTCATATCACAACTGTCACCACACCCATGTGGCCGTTACCTCACATGTGTCATAACATGAAAGCATTATATCGTATCTATCCCATCACACTTATGATTATCACGTCACTTCTGTCTCAGCCCATGTGGGTGTGTCATCTGACATCTGTCATACCCTGAGTGTGAGTGTCACATCACATGTGTCAAATGCCTTCCAGAGTGTCACATCATATCTGTCGCATCACATGTGAGAGTGTCATATCTCATCAGGTACAACCCACTTGTGTCACCTCACATGGTCACAACCAGCATGTGGTTGTCATCACACACCTGTCACACATTGCTTATGTGTGTCACATCACAACTGTCACAACACTCATGTGATTGTTACCTCAACATGTGTCTTAAGAGGCAAGTGTCACATCATAGCTATCACATCATGCCTGTGGCTCTCATATCATTTCTGTCTCAACACATGTGGCATTGTCACCTGATACCTGTCACACTCAGAGTGGTATTGTGACCTCAATTTGTCAGAAGACTTCCAGAAGCATTACAGCATACCTGTCACTTCACATGTGCATGTCACATCATGTCCATCACAACCCACATGCATGTCAACTCAGAAGGTCACAATCAGCATACGATTGTCACCACTCATTTGTCCCAAGCCATTTATGATTGTCACATCACAACTGTCACAACGCTTCTGTGGTTGTCATCCCACATGTATCTTAACATGCAAATGCCCCATCATATGTGTCGCATTGCACCTGTGATTGTCATATCACATCTGTCTCAACACGCATGAGAGTGTCTCCTGACATGTGTCACACCCAGAGAGTGATTGTCACCTCATATAAGTCACATGCCATGCAGGAGTGTCACATCATACCTCTCATATCACACATGTGTGTGTCACATCAGATCAGTTCCAATCAACTTGTGTGTCACCTCACATTGTCACTTGCTTTACAGAGCATCGCATCATACCTGTCATCACACATGAGAGTCATATCACATCAAGCACAAGCCATTTGTGTGTCACCTCACGTGATCACCACACATGTGTCACACATGCTTATGTGTGTCACATCAAAACTGTTACAAGGCCCATGTGATTGTCACATCACCTGTGTTGTAACACGCAAGTGCCATAACATATCAGTCACATCATGTCTGTTATTGTCACAGCATTTCTGCCTCAACAAATGTGGCAGTGTCATCTGACATCTGTTACACCCATAGTGTGTTACCTCACATTTGGCACATGCTTTACAGAGTGACACATCCTATCTGTCATCACACATGAGAGTGTCATATCACATCAGGCACAGCCCACTTGTGTGTCACCTCACATGGTCACAACTGGCATGTGATTGTCACCGCACATCTGTCACAAGCTGCTTATGACGGTCACATCACAACTGTCACAATGTTCATGTATTTGTCACCTCATGTGTCTTAATGCCCAAGGGTCACATCATACCTGTGTCATTGCACATGTGATTGTCACATCACATGGGTCTCAACACACTTGAGAGTGTCACCTGACTCCTGTGACACACAGAGTGTGATTGTCCCCTCATATTAGTCACATGCCTCCCAGGAGTGTCACATCACACCAGTCACATTGCACATGCGTGTGTCACATCATAACAGTTCCAAATTCACTTGTGTGTCACCTCACATGGTCACAATTGGCATGTCAATGTCACCACACATCTGTCACAAGACTCATGATTGTCACATCACACCTGTCCCAATGCCTGTGTGATTGTCACCTCATGGGTGTCATAATGTGCAAGTGTCACAACATTTCAGTCCCATTGTGCCTGTTAGGGTCACACTATTTCTGTCTCGACACACATGGCAGTGTTACCTGACATCTGTCTCAACAAGAGTGTGATTAGCACATCACATTTGTCACATGACTTCTGGAGTGTCATGTCATATGTGTCCCATCACATGAGTGTGTCATAGCACATCAGGCACAACCCACTTGTGTGTCACCTCACATGGTCACAACCAGCAAGTGGTTGACACCACACAGCTGTCACACACCACTTATGTGTGTCCCATCCAAACTGTCACCATGCCCATGTGATGGTCACCTCATCTGTGTCATAACAGGCAAGTGTCACATATCTGTCACATCATGCCTGTGGCTGTCACCTATTTGTCTCAACACACATGTCAGTGTCACATGACATCTGTCACACCAAGAGTGTGATTGTCACCTCACATTTGTCATGTGCTTTATGGAGTGCCACATCATATCTGTCATCACACATGACAGTGTCATATCACATCAGGCACAAGCCCCTTGTGTGTCATCTCACATAGTCACAACCAGCATGTGGGTTTTCTCACACACTGCTTATGTGGGTCACATCACTGCTGTCACTGTGCCCTTGTGATTGTCACCTCCTCTGTGTCATCATGCACAACTGTCACATCATATCTGTCACATTGAGCCTGTGACTGTCATGCCATTTCTGTCTCAACACACATGGCAGTGTCACATGACATCTGTCACACCAAGACTGTGATTGTCACCTCACATTTGTCACATGCATTACAGAGTATCACACAGTATATGTCATTACACATGAGAATGTCACATAACTTCAGGCACAACCCAGGTGTGTATCAGCTCACCCTGTCACAATTGGCATGTGATTGTCACCACACATCTGTCACAAGCCTCTTATGATTGTCACATCACACCTGTCATAATGCCTGAGTGATTGTCACCTCATGTGTGTCATAACATGCAATTATCCAAAAATGTCAGTCACATTGTGCCTGTTATTGGTCACACCATTTCTACTTCAACACATGTGGCAGTGTCACCTGACATATGTCACACCTCGAGTGTGATTGTCACCTCACATTTGTCACATGTGTTATGGAGTGTCACATCATATCTGTCACATTACACATGGGAGTGAAATATCACATGAGGCACAACCCACTTGTGTGTCACCTCACATGGTCACAACCCACATGTTATTGTCACCACACATCTGTCACACATGCTTATGTGGGTCACGTCAAATCTGTTACAATGCCCATGTGATTGTCACCTCATCTGTGTTATAATATGCAAGTGTCACATCATATCTCTCATATCATGCCTGTGATCATCACATCATTTCTGTCTCAACACACGTGGCAGTGTCACCTGATATCTGTCACACCCACAGTGTGATTGTCACCTCACACTTGTCACACGTCTTCTGGGAGTGTCACATCATCCCTGTCACATCTGACATGTGCATGTCACATCACATCAGTCAAAACCCATATGTATGTGATCTCAGATGGTCACAATCTGCATATGATTGTCACCACACACTGGTCACAAGCCACTTATGAGTCTCACATCACAACTGTCACAATGCTCAAGTGACTGTCACCTCACATGTGTCTTCACGCACAACTGTCACATCATACCTGTCACATTGCACATGTGATTGTCACATCACATCAGATCCAACCCAGTTGTGTGTCACCTCCCATTGTCACAATTGGCATATGATTGTCACCACACATCTGTCACACATACTTCTGTGTGTTACATCAAAACTGTTATAACACCCATGTGACTGTCACTTCTCCTATGTCAGAATGCACGTGTCACATCATAGCTGTCACATCGTGCCTGTGACTCTCGCATCATTTCTGTCTCAACACATGTGGCAGTGTCACCTGGCATCTGTCACACCCAGAGTGTGTTTGTCACCTCCCATTTGTCAGGTGCCTTACAAAGTGTCATGTTTCCCTGTCACATCACATATGGGACTGTCACGTCACATCCATCACCACCCATTTGTCACCTCATGTGTTCACCACTGGCATATGATTGTCACCACACATCTGTCACAAGCCTCTTATCAGTGTCATATCACAACTGTCACCACACCCATGTGGCCGTTACCTCACATGTGTCATAACATGAAAGCATTATATCGTATCTATCCCATCACACTTATGATTATCACGTCACTTCTGTCTCAGCCCATGTGGGTGTGTCATCTGACATCTGTCATACCCTGAGTGTGAGTGTCACATCACATGTGTCAAATGCCTTCCAGAGTGTCACATCATATCTGTCGCATCACATGTGAGAGTGTCATATCTCATCAGGTACAACCCACTTGTGTCACCTCACATGGTCACAACCAGCATGTGGTTGTCATCACACACCTGTCACACATTGCTTATGTGTGTCACATCACAACTGTCACAACACTCATGTGATTGTTACCTCAACATGTGTCTTAAGAGGCAAGTGTCACATCATAGCTATCACATCATGCCTGTGGCTCTCATATCATTTCTGTCTCAACACATGTGGCATTGTCCCCTGATACCTGTCACACTCAGAGTGGTATTGTGACCTCAATTTGTCAGAAGACTTCCAGAAGCATTACAGCATACCTGTCACTTCACATGTGCATGTCACATCATGTCCATCACAACCCACATGCATGTCAACTCAGAAGGTCACAATCAGCATACGATTGTCACCACTCATTTGTCCCAAGCCATTTATGATTGTCACATCACAACTGTCACAACGCTTCTGTGGTTGTCATCCCACATGTATCTTAACATGCAAATGCCCCATCATATGTGTCGCATTGCACCTGTGATTGTCATATCACATCTGTCTCAACACGCATGAGAGTGTCTCCTGACATGTGTCACACCCAGAGAGTGAGTGTCACCTCATATAAGTCACATGCCATGCAGGAGTGTCACATCATACCTCTCATATCACACATGTGTGTGTCACATCAGATCAGTTCCAATCAACTTGTGTGTCACCTCACATTGTCACTTGCTTTACAGAGCATCGCATCATACCTGTCGTCACACATGAGAGTCATATCACATCAAGCACAAGCCATTTGTGTGTCACCTCACGTGATCACCACACATGTGTCACACATGCTTATGTGTGTCACATCAAAACTGTTACAAGGCCCATGTGATTGTCACATCACCTGTGTTGTAACACGCAAGTGCCATAACATATCAGTCACATCATGTCTGTTATTGTCACAGCATTTCTGCCTCAACAAATGTGGCAGTGTCATCTGACATCTGTTACACCCATAGTGTGTTACCTCACATTTGGCACATGCTTTACAGAGTGACACATCCTATCTGTCATCACACATGAGAGTGTCATATCACATCAGGCACAGCCCACTTGTGTGTCACCTCACATGGTCACAACTGGCATGTGATTGTCACCGCACATCTGTCACAAGCTGCTTATGACGGTCACATCACAACTGTCACAATGTTCATGTATTTGTCACCTCATGTGTCTTAATGCCCAAGGGTCACATCATACCTGTGTCATTGCACATGTGATTGTCACATCACATGGGTCTCAACACACTTGAGAGTGTCACCTGACTCCTGTGACACACAGAGTGTGATTGTCCCCTCATATTAGTCACATGCCTCCCAGGAGTGTCACATCACACCAGTCACATTGCACATGCGTGTGTCACATCGTAACAGTTCCAAATTCACTTGTGTGTCACCTCACATGGTCACAATTGGCATGTCAATGTCACCACACATCTGTCACAAGACTCATGATTGTCACATCACACCTGTCCCAATGCCTGTGTGATTGTCACCTCATGGGTGTCATAATGTGCAAGTGTCACAACATTTCAGTCCCATTGTGCCTGTTAGGGTCACACTATTTCTGTCTCGACACACATGGCAGTGTTACCTGACATCTGTCTCAACAAGAGTGTGATTAGCACATCACATTTGTCACATGACTTCTGGAGTGTCATGTCATATGTGTCCCATCACATGAGTGTGTCATAGCACATCAGGCACAACCCACTTGTGTGTCACCTCACATGGTCACAACCAGCAAGTGGTTGACACCACACAGCTGTCACACACCACTTATGTGTGTCCCATCCAAACTGTCACCATGCCCATGTGATGGTCACCTCATCTGTGTCATAACAGGCAAGTGTCACATATCTGTCACATCATGCCTGTGGCTGTCACCTATTTGTCTCAACACACATGTCAGTGTCACATGACATCTGTCACACCAAGAGTGTGATTGTCACCTCACATTTGTCATGTGCTTTATGGAGTGCCACATCATATCTGTCATCACACATGACAGTGTCATATCACATCAGGCACAAGCCCCTTGTGTGTCATCTCACATAGTCACAACCAGCATGTGGGTTTTCTCACACACTGCTTATGTGGGTCACATCACTGCTGTCACTGTGCCCTTGTGATTGTCACCTCCTCTGTGTCATCATGCACAACTGTCACATCATATCTGTCACATTGAGCCTGTGACTGTCATGCCATTTCTGTCTCAACACACATGGCAGTGTCACATGACATCTGTCACACCAAGACTGTGATTGTCACCTCACATTTGTCACATGCATTACAGAGTATCACACAGTATATGTCATTACACATGAGAATGTCACATAACTTCAGGCACAACCCACGTGTGTATCAGCTCACCCTGTCACAATTGGCATGTGATTGTCACCACACATCTGTCACAAGCCTCTTATGATTGTCACATCACACCTGTCATAATGCCTGAGTGATTGTCACCTCATGTGTGTCATAACATGCAATTATCCAAAAATGTCAGTCACATTGTGCCTGTTATTGGTCACACCATTTCTACTTCAACACATGTGGCAGTGTCACCTGACATATGTCACACCTCGAGTGTGATTGTCACCTCACATTTGTCACATGTGTTATGGAGTGTCACATCATATCTGTCACATTACACATGGGAGTGAAATATCACATGAGGCACAACCCACTTGTGTGTCACCTCACATGGTCACAACCCACATGTTATTGTCACCACACATCTGTCACACATGCTTATGTGGGTCACGTCAAATCTGTTACAATGCCCATGTGATGGTCACCTCATCTGTGTTATAATATGCAAGTGTCACATCATATCTCTCATATCATGCCTGTGATCATCACATCATTTCTGTCTCAACACACGTGGCAGTGTCACCTGATATCTGTCACACCCACAGTGTGATTGTCACCTCACACTTGTCACACGTCTTCTGGGAGTGTCACATCATCCCTGTCACCTCTGACATGTGCAGGTCACATCACATCAGTCAAAACCCATATGTATGTGATCTCAGATGGTCACAATCTGCATATGATTGTCACCACACACTAGTCACAAGCCACTTATGAGTCTCACATCACAACTGTCACAATGCTCAAGTGACTGTCACCTCACATGTGTCTTCACGCACAACTGTCACATCATACCTGTCACATTGCACATGTGATTGTCACATCACATCAGATCCAACCCAGTTGTGTGTCACCTCCCATTGTCACAATTGGCATATGATTGTCACCACACATCTGTCACACATACTTCTGTGTGTTACATCAAAACTGTTATAACACCCATGTGACTGTCACTTCTCCTATGTCAGAATGCACGTGTCACTTCATAGCTGTCACATCGTGCCTGTGACTCTCGCATCATTTCTGTCTCAACACATGTGGCAGTGTCACCTGGCATCTGTCACACCCAGAGTGTGTTTGTCACCTCCCATTTGTCAGGTGCCTTACAAAGTGTCATGTTTCCCTGTCACATCACATATGGGACTGTCACGTCACATCCATCACCACCCATTTGTCACCTCATGTGTTCACCACTGGCATATGATTGTCACCACACATCTGTCACAAGCCTCTTATCAGTGTCATATCACAACTGTCACCACACCCATGTGGCCGTTACCTCACATGTGTCATAACATGAAAGCATTATATCGTATCTATCCCATCACACTTATGATTATCACGTCACTTCTGTCTCAGCCCATGTGGGTGTGTCATCTGACATCTGTCATACCCTGAGTGTGAGTGTCACATCACATGTGTCAAATGCCTTCCAGAGTGTCACATCATATCTGTCGCATCACATGTGAGAGTGTCATATCTCATCAGGTACAACCCACTTGTGTCACCTCACATGGTCACAACCAGCATGTGGTTGTCATCACACACCTGTCACACATTGCTTATGTGTGTCACATCACAACTGTCACAACACTCATGTGATTGTTACCTCAACATGTGTCTTAAGAGGCAAGTGTCACATCATAGCTATCACATCATGCCTGTGGCTCTCATATCATTTCTGTCTCAACACATGTGGCATTGTCACCTGATACCTGTCACACTCAGAGTGGTATTGTGACCTCAATTTGTCAGAAGACTTCCAGAAGCATTACAGCATACCTGTCACTTCACATGTGCATGTCACATCATGTCCATCACAACCCACATGCATGTCAACTCAGAAGGTCACAATCAGCATACGATTGTCACCACTCATTTGTCCCAAGCCATTTATGATTGTCACATCACAACTGTCACAACGCTTCTGTGGTTGTCATCCCACATGTATCTTAACATGCAAATGCCCCATCATATGTGTCGCATTGCACCTGTGATTGTCATATCACATCTGTCTCAACACGCATGAGAGTGTCTCCTGACATGTGTCACACCCAGAGAGTGATTGTCACCTCATATAAGTCACATGCCATGCAGGAGTGTCACATCATACCTCTCATATCACACATGTGTGTGTCACATCAGATCAGTTCCAATCAACTTGTGTGTCACCTCACATTGTCACTTGCTTTACAGAGCATCGCATCATACCTGTCATCACACATGAGAGTCATATCACATCAAGCACAAGCCATTTGTGTGTCACCTCACGTGATCACCACACATGTGTCACACATGCTTATGTGTGTCACATCAAAACTGTTACAAGGCCCATGTGATTGTCACATCACCTGTGTTGTAACACGCAAGTGCCATAACATATCAGTCACATCATGTCTGTTATTGTCACAGCATTTCTGCCTCAACAAATGTGGCAGTGTCATCTGACATCTGTTACACCCATAGTGTGTTACCTCACATTTGGCACATGCTTTACAGAGTGACACATCCTATCTGTCATCACACATGAGAGTGTCATATCACATCAGGCACAGCCCACTTGTGTGTCACCTCACATGGTCACAACTGGCATGTGATTGTCACCGCACATCTGTCACAAGCTGCTTATGACGGTCACATCACAACTGTCACAATGTTCATGTATTTGTCACCTCATGTGTCTTAATGCCCAAGGGTCACATCATACCTGTGTCATTGCACATGTGATTGTCACATCACATGGGTCTCAACACACTTGAGAGTGTCACCTGACTCCTGTGACACACAGAGTGTGATTGTCCCCTCATATTAGTCACATGCCTCCCAGGAGTGTCACATCACACCAGTCACATTGCACATGCGTGTGTCACATCATAACAGTTCCAAATTCACTTGTGTGTCACCTCACATGGTCACAATTGGCATGTCAATGTCACCACACATCTGTCACAAGACTCATGATTGTCACATCACACCTGTCCCAATGCCTGTGTGATTGTCACCTCATGGGTGTCATAATGTGCAAGTGTCACAACATTTCAGTCCCATTGTGCCTGTTAGGGTCACACTATTTCTGTCTCGACACACATGGCAGTGTTACCTGACATCTGTCTCAACAAGAGTGTGATTAGCACATCACATTTGTCACATGACTTCTGGAGTGTCATGTCATATGTGTCCCATCACATGAGTGTGTCATAGCACATCAGGCACAACCCACTTGTGTGTCACCTCACATGGTCACAACCAGCAAGTGGTTGACACCACACAGCTGTCACACACCACTTATGTGTGTCCCATCCAAACTGTCACCATGCCCATGTGATGGTCACCTCATCTGTGTCATAACAGGCAAGTGTCACATATCTGTCACATCATGCCTGTGGCTGTCACCTATTTGTCTCAACACACATGTCAGTGTCACATGACATCTGTCACACCAAGAGTGTGATTGTCACCTCACATTTGTCATGTGCTTTATGGAGTGCCACATCATATCTGTCATCACACATGACAGTGTCATATCACATCAGGCACAAGCCCCTTGTGTGTCATCTCACATAGTCACAACCAGCATGTGGGTTTTCTCACACACTGCTTATGTGGGTCACATCACTGCTGTCACTGTGCCCTTGTGATTGTCACCTCCTCTGTGTCATCATGCACAACTGTCACATCATATCTGTCACATTGAGCCTGTGACTGTCATGCCATTTCTGTCTCAACACACATGGCAGTGTCACATGACATCTGTCACACCAAGACTGTGATTGTCACCTCACATTTGTCACATGCATTACAGAGTATCACACAGTATATGTCATTACACATGAGAATGTCACATAACTTCAGGCACAACCCACGTGTGTATCAGCTCACCCTGTCACAATTGGCATGTGATTGTCACCACACATCTGTCACAAGCCTCTTATGATTGTCACATCACACCTGTCATAATGCCTGAGTGATTGTCACCTCATGTGTGTCATAACATGCAATTATCCAAAAATGTCAGTCACATTGTGCCTGTTATTGGTCACACCATTTCTACTTCAACACATGTGGCAGTGTCACCTGACATATGTCACACCTCGAGTGTGATTGTCACCTCACATTTGTCACATGTGTTATGGAGTGTCACATCATATCTGTCACATTACACATGGGAGTGAAATATCACATGAGGCACAACCCACTTGTGTGTCACCTCACATGGTCACAACCCACATGTTATTGTCACCACACATCTGTCACACATGCTTATGTGGGTCACGTCAAATCTGTTACAATGCCCATGTGATTGTCACCTCATCTGTGTTATAATATGCAAGTGTCACATCATATCTCTCATATCATGCCTGTGATCATCACATCATTTCTGTCTCAACACACGTGGCAGTGTCACCTGATATCTGTCACACCCACAGTGTGATTGTCAC